>NC_064807.1:19247656-19314356 GCF_023721935.1 Panthera uncia
TACACAGAAGAATAAGGTATCTTTCCTGACCCCCACAGTGCTCAGAACCTGAATGTGAGTGAAAGCACTTGGCTGTTGTGGAGGGGAGACCAAATTTTCTATTAGCTTTTGGCTCCATTTATTTCTAAGGAGATGTGTAGGCATGAAATGAGAAGACAGAAAGAATGATAATGCCTCTGGAAGAATCCAGAGAATTAGAAGCAAAACAAGGCATAGGAGAGAAACACTGAGAAACCCCAGAATTCCTTTTTCCCCCAAGGTACTTATACTCCAAGCACGCAGCCTGGCATTTCCCAGAAAACAGCCTGCTGAAGCCAACATGGCAGGCGGGTTGTCTCCTGAGGAATCAGGTCACTTTCCCACCTAACACTTTTCATTTACTTATGCACAACCTTGACCCGGAATTTTCATCTTCAGAGTAAACCTCTTTCTGGGAACTTCCATCCGCCCTGGGCTGCCTGCCCAGAAAATGTCATCCTGGCACCTGACGTTCTTGTGGGACCCTGTTACTGGAGTCAAGCGGCCTTTTGCTTGCTCCCCGCTCAGTGTTTGCAGTGGGTGCTTACTAGCTCTTCCTGTATTCACTTGGATTTTCAGGAACTTCTTCGCTTGTCTTTTCAGCTATAGACATATGGCCCCCGAGGGAGGTGAGCAATTTTAAAGAATACCAAATAGCCTAGAATTAGACTTTGTCACTTACCACCACCTCTAGCTCCTTATTTTTGTTCCCCCCTCCGCTTTGGCTTCCCCCAACTCATAAGGCAGCCCATTACTGAACATGGTTCTGGGCAGTTTCTAGGGGGTTGTACCAGCTCTGCCAGTGACCCTGGCATGGACTCCGACACTAGAAAAGTCAGCCTTCGAAATCCCTGAGTTCATTACATAGTCTAACCATCCACATGGTGCTGGTTGACCCTGACTTGAGCCCATGTGGACAGTGAACCCCTCTTTGCCACTTATTAGCAAATGACCTAACTGCTCCAGACTCTGTCTCCTTATCTGTGCATTGGGTGTAATGATGGTATACTTTTTTTTTTAGTTTGTTTATTTTGAGAGAGACAGAGACAGTGCAGTGGGGGAGGGGCAGAGAGAGGGAGAGAGAGAATCCCAAGCAGGCTCCACACTGTCAGTGCAGAACCTGACACGGGATTCAAACTCTTGAAACCGTGAGATCGTGACCTGAGCCCAAACCAAGAGTTGGACACTTAACCAACTGAATCTCCCAGGTGCCCTAATGGTACATACTTCTTATGACTGTTGTGAGAAGTAAATGAAAATCCATGTGAATAAAGAATATATAACAAGGGTTCAGAAGAAGGGTTCTAGCGTGGGTTACCTTATAGAAAGCCCTGGAAGAAGTACTTGGCACCTAGGGAAAATTCCTTAAGAGTTAGTTCCTGGGGCGCCTGGGTGGCTCAGTCAGTTAAGCGTCCTATTTCGGCCCAGGTCGTGATCTCACTGTTCATGAATTTGAGCCCTGCGTTGGGCTCTGTGCTGACAGCTCGGAGCCTGGAGCCTGCTTCGGATTCTGTGTCTCCCCGTCTACCTCTGTCCCTCCTCTGCTTCTGCTCTCTTTCTCTCTCTCTCAAAAGTAAATAAGTAAACATTAAAAAAATAAAAAATAAATTAAAAAATGTTACTTCCTAATATTATTATTTTGTGTTACTATGGGAAGCCCTTAGAATGGTCCTGACACACAGTGCTCACTATATATTAGATACTAATTTTGATATTATAAAGATGTCCAAGTGAAGGCATCCGTATCCAGACCTGAGGTCCCCTTTCTTGTTACCTTCTTTTGGGGATCAGACCTTAGGAAAGAGGGGAGCATGGATGGGTCTAGTGATAACACTAGCATAAAACAAAGCAGGCAAAGCCCTGGTGCTTTAAGGTACACATTTTATGACAGCACAGCCCCGTGAGGCAGACAGTAAGCCTGTTTTCCAGAGGCACAGACAGGTGAAGGTGAAGGTGGCGGCTGGGAGGCGGGAGCAAGCCAGGATATGCACTTGAGGATATGCACATTAAGGATCCCAGGGGCGCTGGGGCCGGGGTCCTTAACTACTACACTAGGCAAACTACAAAACTCATAGACTGTGACTGTCTGTTCGTAATGCAGGGATCAGTGGAAAACCTTAGAAATGATCAAGGTCAGAATTGTGATTAGTTACAGCTAAATATGTAAATGTCGATTACTTTGCTGTACTCCAGAAATAACAATGAAAAGCGTGATGAAGTAAAAAGATCCCATTTGTAGTAGCCACAAAAATGATAAAATATCTACAAGTAAATCCAGATGCTCATCTGGGCAAGTTAATGCAAAAGGATCGCTGCAAATTTTAGAAAATAACATATTTACATTAACCAAATGTAATGTTAATGTACAGTCTCCTAAAACTCATCCATGTTAATGTAGTGGGGCAGTGATAGGGACAGACAGTATTACTGTCCGTGGAAGAGTCAAGGCCAGAAGCTGTCCATGTTTGCTTGAGAATTGCATTTTATTTTTTAAAATTAATTAATTCATGAATTTTGAGAGAGAGAGAGAGCTTGGGCAGGGGAATGGCAGACAGAGAGAGACAGAGAGAGAGAGAGAGAGAGAGAGAGAGGGAGAGAGAGAGAATCCTAAGTAGGCTCCACACTGTTAGCACAGAGACAGATGTAGGGCTTCAACTCAAGAACCGTGAGATCATGACCTGAGCCAAAGTTGGAAGCTTAACCAACTGAGCCACCCAGATGCTCCTACTTGAGAATTGCATTTTAAATTAGAGAAGAATGGTCAAAACTTTCTAAAGTTTTGATATTTGAAGCATTGTAATCCATTGAGACCAATCGTAGAGTTAGATATTTGCATCATGCCATGCTCAAAAACGAGTTCTAATTAGTCAAAAGATCTAAATGCAAGAAACTGAAATAAAAATACCAGAAGAAAATATAGGAGAGAGTTTAAGTATAGGGAGTATAGAAGGTCTTTCTAAACAAGCCATAAAACTCAGAAGCCATGAAGTAAAAGACACTTAATTACGTGAAAATCTTTAAAATTTACACAGCTCATGACATCACAAATAGAGTGAAAACAAAAACAAATGACAGACATGAGAAAAGATGTGTAGTAGCAAAATATATAAATGACTATCCTCGGCAAGAGCCCACAAGTGGAAAACGATAACCAAATACAAATGGGGTGGTTGCTAATGGTTTGAGCCAGTGACCCAGAAGAAACCCAGCTGGCTAATAGGCAATGAATGCCAACCTCCTTAAGAAATGCAGATTATAATCAGGAGATTTTGTTTTTCCCCTCTGATCAGCAGAAATTAAAAAGATGGATAACGTCAGGCAAGGGAACGCACTTGGTGTGTCAAGTATAAATTTGGATATTTCTGGAGTGACGTTTGCATCACCCATCAGAATTCAAAACTCTCGCTCTCTGCCCAAGGAGTTTTACGTCTAAGTAGATGCCTGTGTCCTTTCTCTTTGTGGATACAGAGGTGTGCCTAATTGTGGATACAGATACATGCCTAATTTGGTCCCTGCAAGTCCAGTGCTGTTAGGTGAAGATCTGTAGACAACCAGCATGCCCATCAGGAGGGGTGTGACGAAAGAAGTTAGGGTCCATCCTAATCGGGTAACGCGTGCGGTGAGAAGGGTGAGGGAGGTCTGTGTGAACAGACGTGGGAGGCTGGCCACGTTCTGTCATTGGGATAGAAGAGAAAAGTAAGTGTAGGAAAGGATGATGCATGTATTATTTCACTTAGAAAACCACAACATGTATATTTGTAAGCCCTGCATAGGTGTGTATATACACACATGAACATACATATACATGTCTGCACACACATTTGTATGTTTAAAAAGATGCTGAGGAATGCACACCAGGTTACTGATGGTAGCCGTCTCGGGGAAGGGGATGGTAGCTGTCTGCATTTTGACTCTAGATTTTCATAAGTTGTATAGAAATTTAAAATTAACTTTAAAATAATGTTTATTTTGAGAGACAGGGAGGGAGAGAGAGAGCGAGGCTGAGTGGGGGAGGTGCAGAGAGAGAGAGGGAGAGAGAATCCTAAACAGGCTCCAGTGCAGAGCCCAGCTTGGGTCTCGATCCCACTAACCATGAGATCACAACCTGAGCCAAAATCAAGAGTCGGGAAGCTTAACTGATTGAGCTACCCAGGCGCCCCTAAAGTTAGCTTCATTTAAAAAATCTGGCAGTAAAGAGAGGCCTCGTGATGGTGTTTTGCAGGCTTCTGTCCCACCGGGTGCATTCTTTTCCTTGCTCCCTGTGCTTCTCAGCTTCCTCATAGAAGGACATCGCTGAAGCTCACGTCCTGTGCCCTGCCAACCCTCACCCCCTCTGTGAGGTGGGTGATTGCTGAAGCAGTGCCTTTGCCCCACCCGGTCCGCTCCGGAACCTTGAGAAGTCCTTGTGTTCCTCAAGGGTCATTCTGGAGCTCTAATCCCAGAGACCCAAAGGGTTTCTCAGCTGCATGCATTTGAGGAAAACTGTATCCCTATAGGAATTGATCACGTGGGGAGCTTAAAATTCATATGAAATTCATGACAGGCTCCGGGAAGTTTAGTAGGAGTCAAGAAACTGGTTTAACCCTGTGACTGCAGGATTTGCTAAATTTATCAGGCCATGGAACTGCTTTTTCAGTAATCCCTCCCACATCCACTTTTACCATAGACATAGTGGGAAGCACTGCTTAGAGTTTCTCCTTAAATCTTTGTAGTCCTGGGATTACCCGGCTGATTACACCCTGCCTACCAGGACCCACCCTAGCTCTCTCAGCCTTGGCACCTTCTGCTAGCTTCCGAAATTCAGTAGTAACTCCCCAGATTGCACACTGGGGAGCAGTGGCCAAGTGTAGCCCACGACAGTGCTTTGTAAAGCTCACAGAGCGTTTATTTTATTTTATTTTATTTTATTTTATTTTATTTTATTTTTAATTTTAATTTTACCATTTTTGACAGAAGGAGAGAGCGTGAGCGGGGGAGGGACAGGGAAAGAAGGAGAATCTCAGGCAGGCTCTGTGTCACCAGCGCAGAGCCCATGCGGGGCTCCAACTCCTAAAACTGCGAGATCATGACCTGAGCCGAAATTAAGATTTGGAGGCCCAACCAACTGAGCCACCCAGGCGCACCTTGCAGAGTGTTTAAAACACAACTTAAGCCGATATCGGAATATGGGAAGATCTTTAAAAATCCAGATTTCTTCATTTTTTAATTTTTTTGTGTTTATTTATTTTTGAGAGAGACAGAACATGATTGGGGGAGAGGCAGGAGAGAGAGAGACACAGAATCCAAAGCAGGCTCCAGGCTCTGAGCTGTCAGCACAGAACCTGACCAGGGCTTGAACCCATGAACCGTGAGATCATGACCTGAGCCAAAGCTGGATGCTCAACCGACTCCAGATTTCTTACTTCATAACCCATGTGTCCCTGACAGTGGAGTGGGGCTGGTGGGGGGGACTTTGGTCAGGAGGACCATGTGTTTCAAGAAGAAGGAGCATATTTCCCTGGGGAGGTAAAGAACGGGGCAGTCACATTTGTTAGGTAACAAAAGGAGTTTGTGCTGGTGTGGCCTACGGACCTGTTCTCATTTATATGACAGCGGGGCCCCTGTTGGCATTTGAGTTTACCCCCCATTCTTGAGGCTCCCCAGTGCCCCTGCCTTAGTCACAGGCCCTCATTCTTCCAAGCAGGAAACCTCTTTGTAAGAGCTTTCTAGCAGGTCTCTCCACCTTCCCGTGTTCCCACTCTGTTCTCCTCTGCGAGCCATTGTTCTTTTTAATTCCCTATATGGCCATCACACCAGATGGGGGCAGTGAATCCCCTTTAATCTTTGCTTCCCTTGAGCCTTACGCCACAGACCCTCTTGGGCTCGAGGGAACGACTTGTGTGCCAACGCATGGCTCTCCTGCTGCCGTCTGCTTTCACGATAGAATGGGGTAGATTTGGGGTGGGGGTGAACTGTAAATAAGATATTTCATTCTTCCTCCTTTTAATTTTTTTCTCTTCTTAAATTAGACGTGCTTTGTGCTATAATTGGACCCTCATGTTGGGAGCCTGAGGCAGCAGAATATCAAGAGGGTAGCCAATGAATTTTTAATTTAAATGTCAGCCATGAAACCTACCACCTCGTGAAAGGGGGGTGCGTGGAATTCGGGCTCAAAGCCTATTACCAGCTATTTGGTTTCCCTCCTTGGCGTCTCTTCTGCCTGTGGGTGTGCACTTGACTCTTATTAACTTTAACAGGAATTATGTATGTGCCCTTAGGGGAGAGCATAACTTTTAACAGGGGCCTCCTCACACTGCTTTTATTTGCTGTTTAATTTTAATGAATCACACCCTGTGGAAGTGTAAGAACAAAACAGGATGAGCTTGAAAATAGAGAAAGGGTTATTACATATTTGACTCTTCTTTATTCTGGGTTTAGATGTCAGCTCTTCCATTTGTCTCCTTTGATTGTCAATGGGACTTAATCTTGGCTGCTTATTTTTCAAATCTGAAACCGAAGTCAAATTTCTAAACTTTCCTAGATAAAAATTCACACATCATTTCATTTTTGAGAGTTTGTATAAGTCTTGAGCAAGGTGCTGGGAATAAAAAGATGAATTTGTTGAATTTAACTGATACTTGTATAGTTTAATATGTTCCAGGCACTATTTTGGATTGTATCAGTTACCTGTTTTGGCATCCCAGATCAGGCAAGACAGTTGTCAAAGCAACGGCCATTTTCTTTGCTCATGACTTTGGGTCAGTAGGTTGGGCTGGGCTTAGCTGAGTGGTTCTTCGGCCACTCTCACTTGAGACGTTTATTCGTTCAAGGTCATCTGGTCATTCACCTGGAGCCAGTGGTCTACAGTGACCTCACTCACATGTATAGGAGTTGGTGCTGGCTGTTACCTGGGCCTCTTTCCAGCAGGCTAGCTCAGGCTTGCTAATATGGTGGCCATGTTTTAAGAGGACAGCTATGGAGGCCGCATTCCCCTTGCAAGTTGCACAGCAACACTTCCATTGCAGTCTCTTGGTCAAAGCAAGTCACAAGGCCAGCCCAGATTCAAAAGGTGTGGAGAGCTAGACCCCGTTCTTGCTGGGAGAGCTCTAGAGAATTTGTGGCCATTTAAAAACATACCTCAATATACCTCAAAAACTCCCTATAAGTCGTGGCTCACTTAATCCTCACATCAACCTTAGAAGGTATGTTCCATTATTCTTCCCACTATTCAATAAATGAGGAAAGTGAGGCACAACAGAGAGGTTTAGTAACTTACTCAAGGTCACACGGCTTGGGACAATCAGTGTTGACAAGTGATTTGAAAGCTGTTCATTATTAAGTTTTTCAGCCACTCTTAGGACTGACATATTTTTTCTCTCTAGCCTTGTAGAGAAACAATGTCACGTTGTCATGTGGCTGCCATATGTTAGAAGCTCCATGTATGTTGTGCCACTGAACTATCACAACTAATCTGAAATGGAGGTGTTATTTCCATTATTTAGGTGAGAAAACTGAGGCTCATGGAAAGTAAGTACAAGTCATACAAGGCAGTGCTAACTCACTGTTCCATATGCAAGAATGATCTCCTTAAGTAAAAGTTATAAATGTCCTGGGGCAGACTTTTTAAATCTTCTATTGTAATGACAAAATGTTTAAAACAATTTTTCTGTTGATTGTTAATGGCTGTCGCACGTTTTGGAAAAGTAGCGAATAATAAACATACTTTTCAGATGTCCGGTGGAGCCCCAGAATAGAAGCAAGATGAATATTCCATTCCGCATTGGCAATGCTAAAGGAGATGATGCTTTAGAAAAAAGATTTCTCGATAAAGCTCTCGAACTCAATATGATCTCCTTGAAAGGACATAGGTGAGTATGCTTCCAGATCAGAAGCTCAGGTCACTGGCGTAATGTTCTGTTTTGTTTTGTTTTTTTAATTTTTATTTATTTATTTTTTTAAGTTTATTCATTTATTATTTCTGAGAGAGAGAGAGAGAGAGAGTGAGCACGTACGGGGGAGGGGCAGAGAGAGAGACACACACAGAATCGGAAACAGGCTCTAGGCTCTGAGTTGTCAGCACAGAGCCGGATGCGGGGCTCAAACTCACAAACGGGAAGATCATGACCTGAGCCGAAGTTGGACGCTTCAACTGAGCCACACAGGTACCCCGTAGATTTTATTTTTAAGTGATCTCCACCCCCAACACAGGGCTGAGATCAAGAGTCGCATGCTCTACTGGCTGAGCCAGCCAGGCGCCCCTCTCCTCTTGCTTATAGAGCCCTTAGCATGATTCCCTGGCTGGGTGAGTGGTGGAGCCACGTCTACAGGCTTTTGTCAACATTACTTTTGAAAATGTGTTAGATGACCTTTACGGCACAGAGGTTGCCGTCTCATGTCTGGTGAGAAAGGATCACTCTTGCTCCCGCTGGGCATCAGAAAGTCCTGCATGCTCTATGAAAAAATGTGTCCTCGCCACGTGGGAGGTGAGACATCTGTCCTGCAGTGGTTGCTGGCCCCCTCCTCCCTACCTGGCAGGCACATGGGTAGCTGGGTTAATCTAGGTCATGTGTGAGCATGATGGTCCTTCACTGCATTTGGGAGAATTTCCTAATGATGAGAGGTTTGAAGCTCCTGGCCATCTGTGAGGCTTTCAGGTGACAGGTTGGGCATGCTGGCCTCAGGTACTGCGTCGGTCTCAGGAGCTGGTGACTGGGCACTGGAAAGACGGTTGTCTTGATGCTAAATTGGATGCTTTTGTTCTTCATGGTGGCATCTTTGGTCCCTCTAGGTCTGTGGGAGGCATCCGGGCGTCTCTGTATAACGCCGTCACGATTGAGGATGTGCAGAAGCTGGCTGCCTTCATGAAGAACTTTCTGGAGATGCATCAGCTGTGAACACATCTTAACCAGTGTGTACTCTGCCCTTGAACAGTGTACAAAATTGAAAGTAACTCGGCAATGATGACAGAAACTTAGCAGACACGGTATTTTTCTCGGGTGAACATGCTTATCATAGATCTCGTTTTTCAAAGAACAGCAACATGTCCACAGCTGTGCAAAGCTGGGGAGACTTAACGGCCACCACCTTAATTCTGACTTGAACTGGAAGCATTTTAAAAACCTTTTGCTTTCCTAGAGAGTTCCAGCTGATTTTGTCCTTGCTGCTACTTTTCCTGGCTAGATCTCAGTATTCAAACTCGCCTGTGGACTCAGTTATGCAAATTGAAGTTACTTTTTCTGGAAACACAAAAACAAGGCATGGAGGCTGGGTGGGGACCTCTAGGTGCTGAATCTTGATCCTTTACAGAATGACACAGAGGGGTGTCCTGGGTTCTGCACCTGTTACTTCCAAGTCCACACTGACCAGGTAGTGAGTGTTTAGGGGTTGGTTCTAGGCTAAAAGGCAAACTGGGGATCTTTCTTTATACTGTTATTCTCATAAAGAGATAAAAGTGATATACTGTATGTTTATATAGCAAGGTGTGTTTTTTAATACCCAATAGTTTATATTCTATGCAACATGTTTCTAATAATATGGTTCCTAGTGATGCATGTAGAGACCTTAGAATCATCGATCTCACATAGTATGCGTTACGCTTGCAACGGTATGTCCCTCCCCTCTCTCTTCCCTCTTAAAAAAACTGCTTTGCAAGATTTCAAAGTTCCCAAATTCTCTTTTACGTTCCTTTTAGTGGGGAGAAGAGAAGGTTGCTTGGTGGCTTTGCTCTTCATTTTTCAGTGAGGCTGTTAAATTAAAATTCTCTGTTAAACTCCCTTCTCCTTTGTTCACTTGACGGTTCTCTTTAGAGTGTTGGACCAGTGATGCTGTGAGTTCCGGAAGATCTTTGCTGAAGAGTCTTTTCCCCTATTGTTTATCCGTTGTCAGTATTTTCTCATGACTATGTGGAGGACATTAAAGTCTTAAAACACCTAAACCTTTGTCAGTGAATTTCTTTTTTTTTTTTTTTTTTAATTTTTTTTTTTTTTAACATTTTATTTATTTTTGAGACAGAGAGAGACAGAGCATGAACGGGGGAGGGGCAGAGAGAGAGGGAGACACAGAATCGGAAGCAGGCTCCAGGCTCTGAGCCATCAGCCCAGAGCCCGACGCGGGGCTCGAACTCACGGACCCCGAGATCGTGACCTGAGTTGAAGTCGGCCGCTTAACCGACTGAGCCACCCAGGCGCCCCGTCAGTGAATTTCTTTACCTGCTTTTTATTTATTGATTTTTTTTTCAAGCCCCCCAACTTGGGGCTCAAACTTACAACCTGGAGAGCCAGCCAGGCGCCCCCACTTTACCTGCTTTTTAGGCGCATTGTTCTGTTAAAAAATTGATGATGGAAAAACTTGAGTGTGAAAGTAGCATCGGATGAGGGTAATTTAGTTCCACCAATGGTATGTAGGTGTAAGACCTGAGACGTGGGTGCGCCCTTTTTTTTTTCTTTCTTTCTTTTTTTTTTAATGATTCCATGCACTGGTGGCTTTCCATTGGCTTTTGGAATGGACGTTATCAGGAAACCACCTTACAGCACAGCTCTTGGTATAAAGGTCTATGAACTCTGTCACATGGAGGCCGGAAACATGCCAGCAGGACAGTTCTGAGTGATCTGTGTTTCGTTGGTTTGTGTAATAGGGACTCCTGATCTTTATCCCAGCTCTGCACCAATAGGTTGGGTTACTGAGGTTCCCTGGTCAGGGCTAAGCTTCCCTGGTCTTAGTTCTTTCAGCTGTAAAAAGAAGGATTGAAATAATTCCCCCACTTGTCCCAGAGATGTTTAAGAGCTTAAAACGAGAGCTCAATGCAAGATATGAATAATAACTATAAGAAATGTTTAAATAGTGAGAGCCAGCCAGCCCATGGAGGCCACTCAGGTATTCACATGGAATAGTGCTCAGCGTCCGCCTCACCTTCTTCATACTTCCATGACGGTAAGTTCCTGTGGTTTGTACTAATCCCGAGTCTCCCAAATGCCACTCCTTCTCTTTTTTTAATGTTTTATTTTTTGAGAGAGTGCGAGCGGGGGAGGGGCAGAGAGAGGGCGACACAGGATCCGAAGTGGGTTCTGCACCAACAGGTTGACAGCAGAGAGCCCAGTGTGGGGTTTGAACTCCCGAACCGTGAGACCACAACCTGAGCCAAAGTCAGATGCTCAACTGACAGAGTCACCCATGTGCCCCTCGTGGCCACTTCTACCCACTCCTGTTGCTGTGGCCTGCTCTGCTGTCTGCCCTTGGAGGATTACTTCTGCAGCCTCCTCTCTCCCAGCCCCCACCCCTGCACAGCCAGCTGGAGTATTACCTCCCCTCATGCTCCTCCGTGCTAGGTAAAAAAAAAAAACCAGGGTTCTCAGTCTGGCGTTGTAACTTTGCAGCATCTGGCCTGGCCTCGTCTTTCTTACAGTTATGGTTCTTGGAATGGTCCGTGCATTCATTCTCCCACGCTGTGACACATACACAATGGCCTAGAGTTCCTGCCTTATTTGTGCCTCCATTGGAACAATGCTCCTTTCCTTTGTTCTCACCAGGGTGACCCTTTATCCCATCACACACCTGCATTCTCTCCTGAGACATCTGCTTATCTCCCTTTCCCCGTAGAGCACCGTGGAAGGAGCCTTGTCTCTACTTCCAGCACCGGCATCCTTCCCCTTAGGAGGGACCCAACAACGGTCTGTTTAAGGAATGAAAAGTCTTAATGAAGGTCATATCGGTCTTCCTGAGTTTCACAAACTGAACCTGGAGTAAAGGCAAAGGTACAATCGTACATACATGGATTATTTTTAAAGCTTAGGGTACAACATACTTCCATTTTCCGCTAAACTGATCCAGTAGGTGTGTGGTTGAACGGGGAGATTTAAAATCTTGGAGGGCTCCCAGACCCATTCTTCTAAATCTGCGAACGCTTTTGGGAAATGGTCACAACAGCATTGTATGAGTGCCAAGGGTAGCGACTTGTTGGGACTCCGATTGCTGGGAGGTGTGTGTCCAGTGAAAACCTTGCCCTTTGTATTATCTCAAGTGAATGAACTGATGCCAACCTGCTTAGCACGTGGAGAGCGGTGAAAGGGGATCTGAGGATGCAGCCTCCCGGGTCAGCAGGCTGCAGGAGCCAGAACCGGCTGGTCTTCCCTCTAAGATTAAAAGCAAAGCAGATAAAACAAGTGTCTTTCAGGCCTTGGTCAATCTGTAAGGCATAGTGGCCTCACATTCCTCCGGATGCTCCAAATTCTACTCACTCCACACTGACCTTGGAGTTTTACTTTTCTCCTTCAAAATTCTTGCCCATACATAAATCATTCTAATGCCACCTGAGTGAGAAAAAAAAAAAATCGTTCCCATGTTCTTCGTGTTTATCTCCGCACACTATTTGGTCTCCAACACTGTGGTTCTGTTCTTCGCACGAGAAACAAGATTCGTGTTCTGTCCCGGTCTTCATTCCCCCGCTACTGTATGTTTATCTGAATGTTCAATGCCGTTTCATCACAATGTAGCTGATCCTGGAAGGTTTGACGAGCCCTTTGGTGAACTATGCGATGTAACAAATAATAATTCTCTCGCCCCCACCTCCTTTGGAGGTGAAAGCGCCACTAAGACCCATGAAATGGACAAGACCCACTGATAGATGAGATGTTCATTTCTGCCGAAGGCATTAGCTGGTCTGGCCTCGTATCACTTCATGATTAATGTTTGTTGTAATGTGTTCTTTGGAAGGAAAATAAAATGAGGAAGAATTTTCTCACATTTGATCAGAATGAACATAATTAAAAAGTGAAATGCTACTGGGTTTGGGAAGAAATCAATCACTTTAATTGGAAAGAAGATTCCTTGCCTCTGTCGGTAATTGGACTCTTGGTAATTTAGAATTGGAATCCATGACAGTTTGTGATAAATTGGCTCCTTTTGGGCCTAAAGAAGGTAAGAAGTTCTAATTACCTCTGGATTATTCCAGAGTGGATGGAAAAGCTTGATAAAAGAAAGAGATATTGGGGAAGAGGTAGAAAAGCCAGCAGTGAGCAAAGGTTTATTGAATTTCTTCTTAAGAAGGTAAAGGGTAAAATAGTTTATTTGATGTGATAAAAACAACAGCATGGTATTTGTGGTATTTGACATCCCAGAGATGTAAATTGGATTTTCTAGGAGAATAGGGACCTGGGCATATTAGAAAAACTCTGCGTGCACAGAAGTTCTGTAATTAGGCTATAGTATTTAGTGCATGAGAATATTGACAACCTTGGGCCCCACTGGGGGAAAGTATGGAATTTGTACTTGAAGTGTTTAAGCATATTAGCAATTAGCACTAAGTTTAAGGAAGTCCTATGCATTTTATTCAAATGAAACATACTTTGTGGTACTAGAAATGTAGACAGGGCCATAATTAATGAAACTGCTGACCCGGTCACTGTTGGTATCCTGTCCTTGTTTCTATACAGATTGCCTAATGGTGCCTGAGAAATAGACTGGAGTTTAGGTTGCCGCACTGGGTGATGAGTTTATTTTGAGTTTTGTGGTTTGTTTTATATATCTATATAGTTGTAGAGGTATAGATGTAGATAGATATAATTTCAAACAGTCAAGTTGACAGATTAGTACAAAGAACTCTTGTGTTACTTAGATTCACCAATTATTAACATTTAGCTTCATTTGCTTTGTCATTCCCCCTCTCTCCATAGATACATCCCCCCCCCCCCCAAACCATTTAAGGATAAATTGGAGACGTTGTGCCCCTTTACCTCCAACTGGTGATGATTTCTTAAGAACAGCAACATTCTCTATCCCCACAGCGTGATGATCTGAATCAGAAATGAAACATTGAGACCGTTGACTCATCCATCGTCCATATTTCAAATTTCGTCAGTTATTCTAGTCACATTCTTCATAGCTATTTCTTTTAGCCCGAGAAACAGTCCACAATCATGCACTGTACTTAGTTGTCATGTCTGTTTCAGTTAAATATGGAACAGTTCTTTGGTCTGGCCTCTTTGTTCTTCATGCTATTGAGTGTGAAGAGTGTAAGCTGCGTGTAGTGTGAAATTATAGTGTCGGTTTGAGTTTGTCCTGTTTCCTCGTGATTGTTTCCGCAGAAGTGATACAATGTCCTCCGTGCGTCCTCGCCAGAGGCACCTGCTGTCTATCTGCCTCACCGGTGTCTTGCTTAAGGTGGTGCCATGAGGTTTCTCCACTGCCAAGTTATCATTTGTCCCTTTGTGGTTAGTAAGTAGTTTATGGAGAGATATTTCGACTATTCTGCTCTTCATGATGGAAAAGGTAAAGTGATTTATTGCTGATGTTCCACCAGTATTTCTACAACCTACTCCTCTCTCTCGCAAAGGGAAAAACAAAACAAAACACTAAAATATAAGCAAAGGTGTGCAAAAAAAAGTACATTGGGAAGTCAGAAGCCAACAGCTGGGGATATATATCCCAGGACCCCTGAAGAGTAACAAATGTATTTTGGAAATGTGAATAGTATGGGTAAAGTGTGCTTTTTGGGGAACCAGGAAAGAAGGGGAAAAAATCTTATCAGGATATAGGGGCCAACTTGTGGAACTTTTCTTCTCTGTCCAGTCAAGTTTGTTTATATTTCAATATTTTTAGAAGTACAGGGCTTTGGCAACACAGACCTTTAATCTAATAGCCGGATCATGAACCACACAGCCTCATTATACTTTGAAAGATACCATATAACAACCTAAAGTTAAGGTTGCTTCTGAAGATTCTGGCCTAGCAGAAGAGCCCCCAAGAGAAAAATAAAATCTCGGCTTCCATCTAGGCAGGTAAAAAGCCGGAAGCATCTTAAATGACTGAGAAATAAAACTTGAAGCTGAAATGTAAGAAACATAAGAGGTTATAGGTCATTCTGGGAGGAAAAATAATGATCTTATCCAGCAGAGTAGAAGGCTGCTGCCGGCTAAATATTTTTTCCTGTTCCCTTCCCCCGCTTGAAAAATACACTTTCTTTAGGGTGAAAGTCCAGGGGTTGAAGCAGAAATCCTTAGGAGTTCTTAGGAAATGACAGGTAAGCAAGTTAATAACCTCAGGTAGCAACCATTCTATAAAATACACTGGGGGAAATATTTCTGACTTTTTGATGCATTTAAATCTAGGATGGGGCACCTGGGTGGCTCAGTTGGTTGAGCATCCAACTCTTGGTTTCAGCTCAGGTCATGATCTCATGGTTCGTGAGTTTGAGCCCTCCATCGGGTTCTATGCTGATAGCTTGGAGTCTGTTTGCACTTCTCTCTCTCCCCTTCTCCACCCCTCCCCTGCTTGTGCTCTCTCTCTCTCTCTTAAAATAAATAAGCTTAAAAAAATAATAAATCTAGGATAATCTTACACACTTTCTAAAGAAATCTGCTCAAATGAAGGCTCCAGCTGACTATCACCCAGGCATTTTCCCCTTAAGACATTTCCCATCTCCTGGTAGCACATTGGTCAGTGGATATGTAATTCGGTGTCTTCCATAAGCATTCCTGGAAAGACAGGGGCAAGCCAAATAATCAAGATATTGTACCATTTAGGATTTTGTTGGTCACAATAGATAGAAAACTTGATCTAAACTGGCAAAAAAAAAAAAAGGCAGGGAAGGAATCCATTGGTTAACATAACTGAAACATTCAAGGGCAAGGCCCACCAGGTCTGGTTTGCTCCAGAGGCCCATGATGTGTAGCCTTTGGGTTCACCTTTCTAGGACCTTTAGACCTTCCTGCTTTGCTTCATGATAATATTGTGGCAATGTCAGTTCCAGACCTCGGCTCTTAGTACTTAGGTTGACCAGGGGATGACAACAGACCTGTATTTCTGCCTCCCCAGTGAGAGTGTCCAGGCTCGCTCTGCTGGGGTTGTCCTAGTCAGGTTCTCATTCCTGAACCAAATAGTAGGGTGGGTGGCCAACCACACCGAAACCATATGGAAGCCTGTGCGGTTTGGCCAATCAATTCTGCTTTCTGTTGCCTTCATAGAGCCCACAGCCTAGTAGGGGAGGCAGACAATAAATAAATCATTGGGTACAAGATATGAAGTAAAGGAATGGACCTGTGAGACTCTATGCCAGGGGGATGCAGTCTGGTTTGGGAAGTGGGGAGTGACGTTTGAATTGATATCTGAATGGGAGAGCAGGAGTTAATCAAGAAAAGAGGTCAGGGAGAGACAAGAGCCATTTGGGCCTTTGGGGGGGACATTTATCATTTTATTTTCTTTTGGAAGAGTTGGTTCATGATGCCGCAGTTCCTATGAGTGACCACATGAGGACGACTGCAGGAAAGCACCAGCTGACCACAGGTGACCACAATCACAGGGGGCGGGATGAGCACCCTGCATTGGCCACTGTGGTGCCTGGGGCGCTCCCTTTCCTGCAGGGGTCTGAGGGCCAGCAGGGCTGGGGCTTGGATGGTGACAGTGAACTATGTAGGACGGAAGTAGATAAGTAGGTAAACAACTATATAGCAGGAGAGTGTGTACTTGCTGGATTTCAACCCTGAGCGTATCTTGTTCTTCTCAGCCTCTTCCCACTGTCAAGGGACCACCAAACCTTCCATATGTGATATCCAGTAAATGTTGGCTAAACATAGGGATGACTATATTGACAGCCATTGGAAAATAACCTACGTTCATGCCTGATTGATACTGATAAGATTTCACCCCAGAACAAATTAGCAAACGCTTCCCTAGATTCTGAAGTGTCTTAGGCATTGATTCTCTACTAGAAGCTTCTGGAAGTTGAATCGACATCTGCCCGAGGTTTGCAGGGTGAGGAGCTCTAAGCATGGAGATACATGTTGATTGCGTTTTTCAGTTTTGGAAGCCCATACAGATTGATAAATTCAGTTGTGTTTTGTTTGAACCATTTACTACTTATTATTAAATTAATGGCCACATTAAAAAATCACGAGAAGGAGCATTCTTGATTCTTGTCTTTTCTTGAAGGGGGAAAACATTCCGGCCTGGTGTGGTGACAAACGTCTGGAACCAGTAGATGCTGCTTGTTATGGTGAGAAAGGCTCTAATTTGCCTTTCTTCTACCTTGCCCAATTTTGGGGTCATATTTGTTACCCACCTGGCCTTGGGTACTGGGTCTGCAAATAGCAAGGTTTAAGCTTTCTAATAGAAAACCATCCCAAGGCAAAAAGCATAAGACATCTTATCCTTGGTACCACCCTTCTGGCCTCTTCCGCCATTTTTACCTTTGCGGAAGTACAAAAACGAGCTTTATAGCTGTGTGAAGGACTCTCAGAACTGAGCTAGGGCAATCCCGAAACCAATTGACGTCGGTCTGTTGGCTCTGTGCAGCCTGAAAGCATGAAATCATCGTTGCCAGTTATGCCCTCTTGTCATTCCCCTTCGTTCTACAGTTTCCTCTCATGGCCTGAAAGCCTGGCCCAGAACTGATCCTTTCAGCTTGGTCTCCTTTTATTACCTGAAGTGTCTTTCCTGTTTAGGTCTGAAGTCCAGGCCTTTAGAATTTTTTAAACTTATTTATGTATTTGGAGAGAGAAAACCGAGAATGAGAAGGGAAGGGACAGAGTGAAAGGTGTGAACGGACAGAGTGAAAGTGAATAGAGGATCTGAAGTGAGTGGGTTCCATGCCGACAGCAGACAGACCCGACGTGGGGCTTGAACCCATGAACCTGTGAGATCATGACCTGAGCCGAAGTCAGATGCTTAACCAACTGAGCCACCCAGGCGCCCCCAGTCCTTTAGAAGTTTGAGTAAAAATCCCACACCCAAGTCATTCATCCATCCACCAAGGCACTCACTTACCTATTCATTTAACGAAATGGGGAACAGTGTTGGCAAGATCATTATCCTGAAAGAATTTGGAGCCTGGTAGGAAAATGAAAACGTTTATGTGCAATTGTCATACTCTGGGTCAAGTGCAAAACCAAGTTGGGCTGCCACATAAAATACAAGAAGTCCAGTGAAACTTGCATGGTTTATTTGCTAAATCTGGTAACCCCACCACCTGGGAAAGTGTCAGGTGCAAGGGAACACATACAAGGGGGCTAGTGAAAGCTTCCTAGAACTTCCATGGAGGCCCACACATCAGGGGTTAGGAGGGAGAGGGCGGGGGTAGGGCAGTCTTCCATGAAGAGCATGATGTACTGCATGTGTGAAGACCGGGACTCAAGCCACCCCAGGGAACTCAGGGACATGAAGTTCAGGACATGGTGGGTGGAGGAGTTTTGTCATAGAAGGAAGACAGTGAGGCAACGAAGTCCTGCCATGGAATCTGGACTTGATCCTAAGCACAGACATTAGCCATTGTAGGCCGTTAAGCAGCATAGTGATGCAAGATGTGCATTCGAGAAAGGTCCTGATCAGAGGGGGGAGTCTGGAGATGGGAGACGGTGGGTGATGGTGGTGGCCGTGGGGAGGAGAGGGGGATGGACGAGCTCCCACTGCATGTGGGAGGTGAGGGGAAGGGACGGTCAAGTGTGATGTGAAGAGTGGAAGATGGTCCCACTCACCGGGATGGGGGATGCAGGGAGAAGGCGGTAGCGTGCTGTCATTTGCCTGTTTGCTCCCTGCCTTTCCACTGCTGTGCTCGGGGCTGGGGCTGCCCCTGCAACCCGTCTCTCAGATTGGCTCGCCAACTCTTCCAGACAGGGTCAGCCGTGGAAAGCGTTGGCAGGGGCTTGGAGGGTGGGAGGAAGGTCGAAGACAGGGCAACTCTCCCTTGGGCCCTCTTCTCTCTTGGGGCACCTGCAGCTGGGCCTCTGAGTCCCCGGCCCACCAGGCAGCCATTCCCACTGCGCCTTCAGGTCCTTCCTGGCAGCCTGGCTCTGGCCTGGGCAACACCATCCGCTTCTTTGTCCCTCCAGCCATGAGGTGACTGTGGCTTCTGCTGCTGTGATTCTGGGCTGTCTTGCCATTCTGTCTGGCTTTTTAGATTTCCATCACTGGATGAAAGTTGCTCTATCAAACTGCTTGTCTTGGGGCTCCTTCCTTTCCCTCCCCTCCCCTCCCCTCCCCTCCCCTCCCCCCCCCCTCCCCTCCCCTTCCCTCTCCTGCCTTCCCTTCCCTTCCCTTCCCTTCCCTTCCCTTCCCTTCCCTTCCCTTCCCTTCCCTTCCCTTCCCTTCCCTCCTCTCCCCTCCCCTCCCTTCCCCTCCACTCCCCTCCCGTCCCCTCCCCTCTACTCCCCTTCCCTTCCCTTCCTTCAGTAGGCTTCACGCCCAGTGCAGAGCCCAACATAGGGCTTGAACTCACCAGCCCAGAGATCAGGACCTGAGCTGAAATCAGGAGTTGGATTGCTTGATCGACTGAGCCACCCAGGTGCCCCGGGGGGCTATTTTTCTGAGTGGCCACGGAGTAATATGGACACGGTAAGTTCGAGGGGCCTGCACGAGACATTTAAATGGAGCTGTTCAACAGGTGGTCACATCCACAGGTGGAAAGCTGCAGCAAGTGGTGACTGATGGAGACGGGTTTCCACGGTAGTTGAAGCCGGGGGAATGGGTGAGATCCTCTGAGAGGCAGCATAGGGGAAGAAGGGCAGAGAGCCGCCTGAGACCAGGTCTCAGGGGACGACAGGGCAGGGCGAGAGAGAAAATCTTGGGGAGGGTTGGCCAGCACGGAAACCAAGAGAGGAAGATACTGTCCCCATAGAGACATTGTGTGAGATGGTAACTTTGCTTACAGGTCACATAGATGAGGCTTGAGAAGCACAGCTTTGAACCCATCTACCGAGAAATCACCGGGCGTCCAGGAGAGCACATGGAGGCAAGTGGTGGGGCAGCAACGGCGGGTATCTGCTTAAAAAAACGCAAAAGGGGAGACACTTCGGTGTGAGCCTGCAAGCCCTGAGGTTTCCCAAGAAGACGGCAGACTCACACCCCACGTCCCTCTCACTCTGTCCGTGAGCTCCTCCTGCACAATGAGAGATACAATCACTGACGTGGCTGAAATGATCATTTTCGTCTCGTTTTTATTCAGAGCAGATCTAACAGAATTTGTATAAAGCATGTGAATTAAATGTCCATATGGTGGGACTTGACTGTATCCTCACGATCCCCCTTCCCTTCTCGGTTTTGACACCTGCCCTCTTTGGCTCTTCAGAGCTGGACCCTACTTCTTCAGTCCACTGTCAGTTCACTGTGCGTGGCTTCTTTCTTGCCCGCATGGTCCTTGTTGACATCTTGCTCTCTCCCCTGCCTCCTGGTGGTCTCACCCCTCTCTGGCAGCTGTTAGGTCCCTTGAGATTGGTTCACTGCGGGCAAGGAACTGTCAACAGTGTAGGTAGGGGGAGATGACGGGGCAGCCAAGTGAGCCAGCCCTGAGTCTATGCACCGGCGGATGGGGGTCAAGGGCAACGGGAGAGAGAGCAGGTGGGCTGTGCTTCAGTTCTGAGACAGGTGTGCTTGGATCCGCACCCAGCTTTGCCTTTTTAAAAAAAAAAAAATTTTTTTTAACATTCAGTTTTGAGAGAGAGACATTAACAGAGCATGAGTGGGGAAGGGGAAGAGAGGGAGAGGGAGACACAGAACCAGAAGCAGGCTCCAGGCCCTGAGCTGTCAGCACAGAGCCTGACGCAGGGCTAGAACTCACGGACCACAAGATCATGACGTGAGCCAAAGTCAGATGCTTAACTGACTAAGCCACCCAGGTGCCCCATAGCTTTGCCTTTCTTTATTGTCTCTTTGTTTAAAAAATTTTTTTTAAGTTTATTTATTTATTTTGGGAGAGAGAGAGAGCAAGAGCAGAGGAGGGGCAGAGAGAATCCCAAGCAGGCTCCATGTTGAATCCACAGTGTGGAGCCTGATGCGGAGCTTGAACCCATGCCACGAACTGAGAGATCATGACCTGAGCCGAAGTCTGACGTTTAACTGACTGAGACTCCCAGGCGCCCCTCTTCGTTTTCTCTTTTGACCCCATCCGGTTTTCTGTTGCCCTTGTCCTTCAGGGGACAGAAGTCAGCACCAGCCCAAGACTAGTCCCCAAACGCTTCCTACTTCCGAGCCCTAATGAGACTTGTGTACCTACCTCCTGCTTGGGTTGCCCTGGCATTCTTTATAATGGGTGAGTGATTCCTGCCCTAGGCTATCTTTCCTGGTATCTTTCCTTGTTTTTGTTGATACTGCTGGAGGAGGTCATCGAGAGGTCATGACCCCAGTTGACCCGCAAGCTGGGTCTGGGCCAGCGGAGGCTCTTCGCCCCACACCCTCCTGCCAGACATTCCTACGGCGGCACACAGTCTTGGGAGAGCAATATGTCGCTGAGACCTTCTGAACCCTGTTAAGGCTTCAACATAAACTCTGAAGATTCTGGCAGAGACGCTCTTGCCTCGCGGCCGCCCAAGACCAGCCTCGAAAGTTCCCTTGCTTGTTAAGACCAACACCTGTCCGTCTGCAGCGGCCTGCCCCTGTCCTCTGTCTTCCCCGACCTCCATGGCCACGGCCAGTATGCAAACCAACAGGTACTCTTTTTATTTTTAAGTTTATTTTTTTATTTGAGAGAGAGAGAGAGAGAGAGAGAGAGCGTGCACGCGCGAGAGTGCTCAAGCACGAACAGGGGAAGGGCAGAAAGAAGGGGAGAGAGAGAACCCCAGGCAGGCTCTGCACCCGCACAGAGCCCAGCTCGGGGCTTGAGCTCACAAACCATGAGATCATGACCTGAGCTGAATCAAGAGTCTGATGCTTCAGAGACTCTTAAAAACTGAGAACAAACTGAGGGTTGATGGGCGGTGGGAGGGAGGGGAGGGTGGGTGATGGAAACCAATCTGACAATAAATTTCATATATTGAAAAAAAATTAAAAAATAAAATAAAATGTGAAAAAAAAAAGAGTCTGATGCTTAATCGACTGAGCCACCAGCAACAGATAATCTTAATGCTTTTTCTTCCAAATATATACAAATCAAATCACACTTTTGTGATCAAAACTATGCAAAGAACCAAACATATACTTTCCATTTTATCCTTCAGGCATGGTTGGTGTTATACCGACCTGTTTCTTCACCCTCGTTTGTTCTTTGGATTCTTTTTTCATCGAAATCTGTTTTTCTTCAGACGATTCATAAAATCGTACTAATTCATAAAAATCGTACGTGAATCTGGCTGTGCTCGGTATATTTTACTCTCAGTAGTCTTTGAACAGAGTGCTGCCTTTAAGATGCCCATGCAGGATTCACAACAACAGTAAAATGCTTTTAAAAAGTAGTATCTTGGGGCGCCTGGGCAGCTCAGTGGGTTAAGCGTCTGACTCCGGCTCAGGTCATGATCTCGCGGTCCGTGAGTTCGAGCCCCGCGTCGGGCTCTGTGATGACAGCTCGGAGCCTGGAGCCTGTTTCGGATCCTGTGTCTCCCTCTCTCTCTGCCCCTTTCCCCACTCACACTCTGTCTCTCTCTCTCTCTCTCTCTCTCTCTCTCTCTCTCTCAAAAATAAATAAACATTAAAAAAATAAATAAATAAAAAGTAGTATCTTATGTTTGCAGAGCAGCTTAAATATATTTTTTTTAATTTTTAATTTTATTTTTGAGAGAGAAAGCATGTGAGCAGGGAGGGGCAAAGAGAGAGGGAGACACAGAATCTGAAGCAGGCTCCAGGCTCTGAGCTGTCAGCACAGAGCCGGACGCGGGGCTCGAACTCACGAACTGTGAGATCATGGCCTGAGCTGAAGTCAGACGCCCAACCGACTGAGTCACCCAGCACTCCTGTTTGCAGAACAGTTTATACAGCGTATGGTACGCTGTTAATCATCCCTTAAAACCCAGTTTATCATGGCTGAGATTGCTCCCACACCTGTGGGATCAGCTCAGGACTGACTGTCAGTGGGGCTGGGGCCATGTGTCTGTCATCCCTCAGCAGATCTTGTGCTCACGGCGGTGGCGGGCTTCCAGGAGGCAGAGTAGACACTGCGTCTTGAGGCCTGGCTCTCAACTAGCACACCGTCGTCCCTGCTACATTCCACTGGCCATCGCCTGCAAAATGGTGAACCCAGATTCTAGGGTGGGGAAATTGCGTCTACCTCTCCATGGGAGAAGCTATAAAGTCACCTTGTCAAGGATGAGGATACAAGGAGATCATGTGGGCCATTTTTGCAATTTTGGAAGACAACTGTTGCCTTCCTCAAAGAGGTGGTCAGGAACCTTCATTTTCCAGACCTCTCAGATTCCTAGAATTCTCCATCTCTGGCTTGGTGGTCCCTTAAGATTCCCCATCGCTTTGGGTGAGGGGGTGTTTTGAGACCGGTGTTGTCATTCCAAATGAGGAGTTCTGGGATTGACATCCTACCACTCCTCATACATTATTGAGAAGGTTCCCTCCGTGTATGAGCAATTATATTTCTGTGTATATTTTGAGAAATAAATTGTACAGGCCTCTTTTCTTTCACACCCCCTAGAGATGTTATAGAGGTAGTAAAAGTGTCCAAATTTGTGAGAAATTGGAATAATCAAGAGTTACCTGTATGGAATGCTATTAACGATAGCAATTCACGCTAGAGTACCTTTCATCTGAGACGCTCAGGGTCTGTTAACAGATTAAAAGTAGTAAAAGACACTGATCTAGAGAATTTTCATTATCTTGTGCTCTGCAAACTCAGATTTTCATTGGTTTGAATGGGCCTGAAAATACATTTTTATTACTAGGGGCCTAGAAGCCTCTAGCAGTGTTCTTAATAAAGCAAGGTGAGTTATAAGCAATCATCTGATGAAGGGTAAATGTACCATACTCCATTTTAAGAAAAATACAATATAAAAGTCTTACCGTGGAAGAAAATCTTTATATGGTCTTTTAAGAAAACTTCAAGAAAAATGAAGACATGACACTATATTAAATTTAAAGCCAGTGACTTATAAGCAAAGAAAAGCAAAGATGGTCTGATTAAAGCTGTTGCATTGTTCTGGCATTTTTTACGTCTCCCCCATTTCTGTGGCCTTTTTAGATCATAAGCTTTTAGGGCACAGAGAACGAGTCCATTTTGATGTAGTACTGAGCAAATGCACAGAGAGGTTCTCAATAAATAGGTATTAAATTCTCCGTCCAGAAAGGGCCTTGAGACACCTTCTCTTTACTCCCTGGTAGCACTATTTTAACCAGCCCAGAAAAAGAGTTTTTTTTTCTTCTTTAAATCTCGAAATTCAGAGATTCCATGATAAGAATTTCCTTCTCCCCTTTGTTTCGTGCTCTGCTGAGGACATTGGCAGAGTGGTGTGAACCTGCCGTCCTGACGCACGACTTGGGCCGCTGTGCTGTGGCCCTGTGCTAAGGGGCCTTTCTGACAGGGGCTCTGGGCTCCAGTGTGCCTTGGTCACGTTCTCTGGCGGAACGTTGGGTGCCTGACCACTCTGACCCTCGGTGTCATTTGCAGTCCTGGGGGGGGTGTTCAGTGAGCTTGTGTGGTACCAGGTGCCTGAGGCAGAGTAGGCATGGAATGAATCTTTTCCTCCTTTTAATGAGTGGCAGAGA
Organism: Panthera uncia; assembly: GCF_023721935.1. NCBI lineage: Eukaryota > Metazoa > Chordata > Mammalia > Carnivora > Felidae > Panthera > Panthera uncia. The sequence continues at coordinate 19,272,053 of NC_064807.1, forward strand.
AGAACTTGGCCCTAGGGATGGGCCACTTGGACTCTAGCTTGGTGCTTCTCAAACTTTAATTTTGTCTGCATCTCCTGTAGATCTTGTGAAAATGCAGGATCTGATTCAGTAGTTCTCGTGTGGGGCCTGAATCTGTTCCCAGCAAGCTCCCAGGTGATGGTCATGCTGCTGGATCGTGGACCATACTTATAATGGCAAAGGTGAGGGGCTCTTGTCTTTGTCCCGGCACCAGATGTCTGCTGCTGAAAAAACTTCTGTGATGGGAAGTATTATTTTTTTTAATGTTTATTTATTTTTGAGAGAGAGAGAGAGAGAGAGAGCACGAGCGAGCATGAGTTGGGGAGGGGCAGAGAGACGGAGACACAGAATCCGAAGCAGGCTGCAGGTTCTGAGCTGTCAGCACAGACCCCAATGCGGGGCTTGAACCCACGAACCGTGAGATCATGCCCTGAGCCAAAGTCGGACCCTTAACCGACTGGGCCACCCAGGTGCCCCTGTAGTGGGATTTCTGAAACCTATTTCCCTCACAGGCAAGAGGCCTGTGCCACCAGGTCAAGGAGAGCAAAAGAGACCTGTAGGCTGTGGGTCTGGTTTCCGGCACCTGGAATTGGAGGCAGAGAGTCTGGGTTTATTTTTATTTATTTATTTATTTATTTATTTATTTATTTATTTATTTTTGAGAGTCTGGGTTTAAAAACTAGGAGCACCTGGGTGGTTTAGTTGGTTGAGCCTCTGACCTTCAGCTCAGGTCATGATCTCAGGGTTTGTGAGTTCGAGCCCCCCGCATCAGGCTCTGTGCTGACAGCTCAGAGCCTGGAGCCTGCTTTGAATTCTGTGTCTCCCACTCTCTCTTCCCCTCCCCTGCTCACGTTCTCTCTCTCTCTCTCAAAAATAAAAATAAACATTATAAAAATACAAATAAAAACTGGCTCTCATATCCCCTGGCTGTGTGTTCCTGGGTAAATTATTTAACCTTCTGTGTCTGTATCTCCATCAGCAGCATGGAGATAATCATAATCTCCCAGGGGCTATTATGCGGATTGAATGAGATAACAGCACAGGCACATAGTAAACACCCAGGTTGTGTTACCTTAGCTCTGATTTTTACCAGGAGACAAGTACTGTTAGAAGACGAGGTGTCAGCAGAACTAAGGAATCTGTAAGACAAACGTTCCTACAGAATGTGAGCCTCCTGGCCTCCTGCAGCTGGGAGGCACAGCGGAGAAATTGGTGGCGTAAATAAGTCCACACCAGGGGCCTCTCGCCTCCAGCAGGCAGGGTCAAAGGTTGGCTTTCAGGGTCAGAAGGTCAGCCCCTGTCATTCCTGTTCTTTATTTCATTTCTTCCCCTTCTCCCCTGTGGGTGGATTCACCTTTTATTGCAAGAGAGAAGGAGCATGCATTAAAACAAACCTATGCTTACTTGGAAACTTCACGACTTTTTAAATTGAAAAAACTCCCGACCAAGAAGAGAAAGGAGCCGATTTAGGACAGTCTTTAATTGGCTATTAGCGCGCTTACTGGGCGGTGGAAATTGCCTGGCCTTTGGCTTCAGACCATGCCGGGCACCCACGGCAGGCATTAATAGCCTATTAATGCACACCCTGTCACTGCTTTATTTCCTAATTAATACTTCCTGCTTTAGGGGTAGGGGAACACAGCTATAAAATTGTTTTATCTATTGCTTCAGCAATGAGGGAGAAAAAGTGTTATTAGCACCTCATGCCTGTCACATTAATGGCTGGACTAGAAAATCAGAAGGATTAGTATGGGTTTTATTTTCTTAATCTTTACCTCAGGGTGGAGAAAGGTCAATCCCAAACCCAACCCCAAGCTTAGGTCAGGAAGCTAGAATTTTGACAGCGTAGTCAGCTCTCAGGTTCCTCATAGCGTCTTAGAAGTATGGGAAATAGAAAGGAATGATGCAGTGTGGGGCAGATTAGCCTCATTCTCTTTTGAGTCTTGAGAGGGAACGAGGAGGAAGAGGACTGCTCTGTGCATTTGGGCAGGTTGTGCACTCTACAACAACACTGATGTAGAACATTTGCTTGTGTTATTTGACAGCTTTCTGACAGATGGAAGTCGTGTCTTGAGGAAGTACTGTTTGCTCTTTTTCTTAGAGGATAGAGAAGCTCTCAATGGGTGCAATTTTATTCCCGAGGGGGTATTTGACAGTGTCCAGAGACATTTTTGGTTGTCACAAGTGGGTGGTGTGCTACTGGCATCTAGTCGGTAGGGGCCAGGGCTGCCGATAGACATCCTACAGCATACATGGCAACCGTTCCCACTCCCAACAAACAAAGATCTAGCTCAAACTGTCACTAGAGCCAGGGTCAAGAAACTTTGGCCTGGAGGACGAAGGCAGTCTTCCCTGCCTCTCAGTCTGGCATCTTTTCCCCTGCTCGTTCTGGAGGAATAGCTGCTGGAGAGGGAGGGAGCCACTTCTGAGTCCACATCAGGTATATGTGCCCACTGGAGCCAACATGCCTGGAAGAGCCCAAGGCCCCTTGCCGGCAGGGCTGTGGCTCGGGATGACCGCCATGGTGGGGAAGACCTTCCTGCCTCTGGGCCCTCAGTGCATCAGGCCCACGTAGAGCTTCCTTCCATCCCACGGGCCTTCAAGAGGAGCTGGCTTTCCTGGTCTCTCCAATGCTACCCAGCTGGCGATTCCTAGCCTCTCAAGAGGCAGCACGGTATCCTAGAGTTTGCTTTCCCTGCTGCCTCCTAGACCAGTTTTGAAAGGTTTTGTAGATGGCCGTTAGGGAGATACAGGCAGAAACTTTTTTCAGGTTTATTTATTTACCTTCTGAGAGACAGAGTGTGAGAGCAGGGGAGGGGCAGAGAGAGAATGGGAGACAGAATCCCAAGCAGGCTCCACACTGTCAGCACAGAGCCCAGTGTGGGGCTCGAAGCCACAAACCGTGAGATCGTGACCTGAACCGAAATCAAGAGTCAGATGGTTAACCAACTGAGCCCCTCAGGCACCCCACAGGCAGAAATCTGAGGAAAAATAGAACTCCCAGATCAGTAAGTGGCTTCACGTTCCAGTTTTTCCACATGCTAGACATATGGCCTTAGGCACTTCACTGAACCCGTCTGTGCCTCAGTTTCTTCATCTGTAAAATGGGGCTGAGAATAATAGTGCCTTGTGTTTAGTTCAGTGCTTCTCATGTACCGGCTGTCCCATACTTCCTTCCATGTTCATTTTTTGGGCACCGTATTAGTTTGCTGGAGTTACCATAACAAAACACCACAGTCTGGGGTCGTATAAACAATAGAGATTTATTTTTGCTCTGTTCTGGAGGCTGGAAGTCCAAGATCACGGTGTCAGCGGGGTTGTTTCCTTCTGATGGCTGTGAGAAGGATCTTTGCAGACTTCCCACCTTGGCTATTAGACAACCACCTTCTCCCTACATCCTCACACGGTCTTTTCTCTGTGGGCATCCCTGGATCTTAATCTCCTCTTCTTATAAGGACACCAGTCAGACTGGACTAGTGCCAAATTTTAACTTAATTACTGCCTTGAAGGCCCTGTTTCCGAATACAGTTCCATTCTGAAGTACTGGGGTTAGGGCTTCACATGAGTCGGGGAGACACAAGTCAGCCCACAACACCTGACAAGCACCTGGTAATAACACCAACATGGTCCTTAATGTTTAACTGTGATACCAACTGAAAAAGCCAGGATGGACCTTGAGAGCATCATGCTAAGTGAAAAAAGCCGGAGAAAGAAAAATACTGTATGTTTTCACTTATATGTGGAATCTAAGGAAACTGGGCTTCTACAGGCAGAGAACTGCCCGGTGTTTTTCAGAGGTAGGGGAAGGGCGATGTGGGTGAAGGGCGTCCAAGGTATAAATATCCAGTTATAAAGTAAGTCCTGGAGGGGCGCCTTGGTGGCTCAGTCGGTTAAATGTCTGACTTCAGCTCAGGTCACGATCTCATGGTTCATGAGCTTGAGTCCCCTGTCCAGCTCTGTGCTCACAGCTCAGAGCCTGGACCTGCTTCGGATTCTGTGTCTTCCTCTTTTTCTGCCCCTCCCCCACTCGCACATTAAAAAAAAAAAAAATTAAAATTTGTCCTGGGGATGTAATGGACAGCATGGTGACTGTAGCCCATACTGTGTTGTTTCTTTGGAAATTGCTAAGAAAGTAGAAAAGTGCTCCTCACAAGAAAATTGCAACCACGTGAGGTGATGGATCCTTTTAAAAGTTTATTTATTTACTTAAGCACTCTCTACACCCAATGTGGGGCTTGAACTCATGACCCTGAGATCAAGAGCCGGCCAGGCGCCCCAAGGTGATGGATGTTAACGAGGCTTGGTGTGGTGGTCATTACACAAATACACATATATCAAATTATTATGTTGTATAACTTAAACTAATGTTATTCCTTAGTTATATCTCAATAACACTGGTGGGGGGGAAGCCAACATCTCAAGTGGAAAGCCTTATGTTTCAGGTGCGACCTCAGGCCCAGGTTTTATGTCTGCCTTAATGATATTCGTGTGTCAATAAATGACAGGTGCTTCCCTTACCAAACCTCCTGCTAGTTGTTTGAGAGATATGTCAGAGCCTCACTATTAGAGTGATCATATAACTTAGATTTTTTTGGACAGTCTTGATTTCAAAAATTCTGTGCTCGTGTCCATTTAAGAACACTTGTATTTTTTTATAAAACAGCTTCCAAAATTTGGTTTAGGAATTATGGCCAAGGTGTCTAACATATCAAGATGCCCACTTGGAGGATGGGGAGGGATGGGCAGGTGACAGGTGGGCGAGGTCAGCCAGAGGGAGGAGAGAAAAAAAAAAAGAGCGAGAAAATCTATAATTCTAGAACAAATCCCCAAATACTACTAACAGTTTTCTATGGCATTGAGTACTAGCCTCTAGGTTATTCCTTAAATGTCACACTAGTAGGAACATTTAATACAAAATTTCCTAGCTAAAATGGAAGTATTAAATTTTTTTAACATTTATTTATTTATTATTGAGAGACAGAGACAGAGCGTGAGCAGGGGAGGGGCAGAGAGAGGGGGAGACAGAATCTGAGGTAGGCTCCAGGCTCTGAGCTGTCAGCACAGAGCCCAACGCGGGGCTCGAACCCACAAACTGAGAGATAATGATCTGAGCCAAAGTCGGATGCTTAACCGACTGAGCCACCCAGGTGCTGCCCCCCCAATATTTTTTTTTTTTTTTAACGTTTATTTATTTTTGAGACAGAGAGAGACAGAGCATGAACGGGGGAGGGGCAGAGAGAGAGGGAGACACAGAATCGGAAGCAGGCTCCAGGCTCTGAGCCATCAGCCCAGAGCCCGACGCGGGGCTCGAACTCACGGACCGCGAGATCGTGACCTGAGCTGAAGTCGGATGCCCAACCGACTGAGCCACCCAGGCGCCCCCCCCAATATTTTTTTAAGTTTATTTATTTATCTTGAGAAAGAAAGCACAAGCGGGGAAGGGGAGAGAATCCCAAGCAGGCTCTGTACGGTCAGTGTGGATCCCAATGTGGGACTTGAACTCCTAAACCATGAGATCATGACCTAAGCCAAAGTCAAGAGCCAGATGCTTAACTGACTGAGCCACCCAGGCGCCCCAAATGGAAGTATTAATACTTGCTTGTTTGAAGGTTATTTCAAGGAGTGATGCTAACATGAATAAAGCCCTCTGAAAAGGAACCAAAGCAATGTAGAAAGTATTACCTTTCCTCTCACTCTTTATCACTCACCAAGCATGGTTCTATCTGTCCTGACTCCTGGAATTCTCTCTGAATCCTGACAGTATTGCAATGAGCCTCTTCATACCCGCACACACATTGTGTACCCGTGCACACTGCGTGCAAATGATTATGGCTGGGCTCTTGGACCTCATCTAGGAGCTACTGCACGAGGGGATCCAATCGATACCCATTACGGCATCCTCAAGGGTCTTTGGCAAGGCCCTATGGATTATTTTGCTGGAGCCATTTGTTAATTTGTCAGCAGACCCTGAATGGACAAGCGCAGTGCACTTGTCAGCCGGGAAAAAGCCCCTTCAAAAATCAACAGACACAGCCAAAGTCATCTCAGTGTGAAGGCTGATTAGAACATGGCTTGTATCTCGGACAATGAGCTCTATTTATGATGGTCTCCCTGTCGTTAAGTACCTCTGCTACAAGAGGAAACTGGGGCTATTAAGTCTTCCAGACAGAACCAGGGGGAAGAGCCATCATTTCTTTTATAAGCAGAAGGGAAGGTTCTGCTCAATAAAGATCAATTAAACATCTCTGTTAAAAGGTTGCTTGGGAGTCGGTGCCAGTAGAAACTCCATTGTATGAAGCCACACACCCTCCTTGCCACCCGCCCTCCCACCTCTGTGTCTTGCACTGGGGGGACATCTTAAGAGGTTGTTGGCTGTTGTAAGCTGTATAAGGTGACAGAGGCCCTCACACTCGTGGCTGAATGGTCTGTGATGTTGAGTGACTTTTCATGCCTTTGGGCAGGGGCATCCCCAGAGGACAACAGGCACATGACACGCTTTTCAGGCTTCAGCCAAGTATCAGTCATCCTGATGTAGGAGTGAAAAGTAGGTGCCCTGAAAGATTACTTGGTGGTCAGAGCTACTAGTAACCAGGACGTAGGAAGAGATCTGGGGGTCCTTGGGGTCCATTACACAAAGAACATAGTCCAAAGCCCCCCACCATCTCTAACATTTTACCCTTACAACCTCATTCTAGTTCTTTAAAATACTGTGCACTTCTTTTCTCTGGCTTAGATGGTGGCCTCTCAGGTAAATCCCATCTTTTTCTGATGGGAATTAACTGTCCTGCTTTCCAAGCCCCTGTACGGTTTTCTTCCATTTCAGTTATAACGCCTCCCTGGCAGTTATTTTTTCAAACATCTGTCCCTCACTCATCCAAGATGTAAACTTCATCCCTGATCTCCCATCCACCTCCCAATACCTGGTTTGATGCTTTGCGTATGACAGGTGTGTTGAAAGAAGTCTGCAAGTTGATCTTGGATAAATGTCATTGCAGTAGGCATCTTTTTTTTTTTTTTATGTTTGTTTATTTATTTTGAGAGAGAGAGAGAGAGAGAGAGAGAGCTGTGCCCAACTTGGGAGGGGCACAGAGAAGGAAAGACAGAATCCGAAGCAGGCTCCACACCATCAGAGCAGAGCCCCATGCAGGGCTCGAACTCACAAACTGTGAGATGGATGACCTGAGTTCAGATCAAGAGTCAGACGCTTAACTGACTGAGCCACCCAGGCACCCCTTGCAGTAGGCATCTTTAACTAGACTCCTGAAAGGTGGGCCGTGCACACAGGCCTGCATCACAGGAGGCAGGCATGATGGATGAATATGGCTATAAAGGACACATCCACCCATATTTAAACCCAGAAATTGTTGGACTTAAAAATCTCTAACAGTCATGGAGACACCAAAGCCCTGGGCCTCTCTGTAATAGGTTTCTATTGCTGTGTAACAAATGAGCACAAAGTTGGCAGTTTTCCATACATCACTTTATTGTCTCACAGTTTCTGGAGGTCAGAAGCCCAGGCATGTCGTGGCTGGATTTCTGCTCTGCTGGAGTCTCACCCAGTTGATGTCAAGGTGTTGGCTGGGGTTCAGTGCTCACCTGGGGTCCCGCGTCCTCTTCCAAACTCACTAGTCATTGGAAGAACTCGTTTCCTTATGGTTGTAGGACTGAGGACACCTAACCTGGCTGCCTATCAGCTGGGGAACTCTCAGCTCCTATAGGTCACCCACTTTTCCTGCCTCGTGGCCCTCTCTATCTCTAACGCCAAAAATAGAGACTCTTCCCTCAAGTCATATCTTCCTCTCATGTTGGTTCTGACTCCATGACTTCTGGATTCAGGGTTAAAGGACTTAATTGATTTGATCAGGCTCACTAGGGTGATTTCCTTCTTTGTTTTTGTTTTTATTTATTTATTTTGAGAGAGACAGAGGCAGTGCGATTGGGGGAGGGGCAGAGAGAGAGAGAGAGGGAGAGAGCACACGCGTGAGAGAGAGCGAATACCAAGCAAGATCTGCACCATCAGCTCAGAGCCTGATGTTGGCTCAAATCCATGAAATTGTGAGATCATGATCTGAGCTGAAACCTAGAGCCAGGACCTTCACTGACTGAGCCGCCCAGGCGCCCCAGATGATTTCCATATCTTAAGGTATAGATTAACCGATTTGGGGCCTTAATTACATCTGCAAAATTGCTGCAGAGAGGCACTTCGGATAATTGGAAGAAGGTGTGTATTCAGGGAGCTGGAAAACGTGGGGGCCATCGTAGAATTCTGCCTACCGCACTTACCAACAGGCGGAAGTGAAAGCTTTGCCTATTGGCCTGTGCCTGACCTACGTATGTCTTCCCCTATGTCATGAGTTGCGATGACAGAGTTGGTCACAAACCTGCATCCGATATTAGAAGTGCTGCTCCCCGAAGAGGGAGGGAAGACACAACTTTGACTATACCTCTTGATGTAGGTGATGCCTCATGGTGTTGGGGAGATTTTCACCGGATCAGTCGCCCAATTGAGAAGCAACCTTAGTACGGTGACAAACAGCAAGCATTAGTGGCTCTTCTTAACGACACCATGAACGTCTGGGATAAGGACTAGCAAACTAGAGCCAGCCACCTGTTGTTTGTAAATTAAATATTGGACCACAGCCACGCCATTCATTTATGAAATTTCTCTGGCTACTTTTGCATTACCATGACAACTGAATGGTTGTGAGAGAGACCATATGTTCCACAAAGCCAAAAATACTCTCTGGCCCTTTACCTTGCTGACCCCTGGTCTGAGATCATTCCCGTAATTTTCTGAGGATAAGAATCACCTGGATCATTTGTTAAAAGCACGGTTTCTTGGTATTTGAGGAGTCAGAATCTCCAGGGCAGGGAGTTCAGGAAACTGTAGTGGATAAGCTTCCCAGGTGATTCTCATCACCAGAGAAATACTGGTCTCAGGTGCGCTTTGTTGCCTGGTAAGGGAGGAGCTTTTAAAAGAGGTGGTGTAGGGGCATTTGAGTGGTCCAGTTGGTTGAGCCTCTGACTTTGGCTCGAGTTGTGGTCTCGAGGTTCGTGGGTTTAAGCCCACAGCGGGCTTTGTGCTGGCGGTATGGAGCCTGCTTGGGATTCTCTCCTTCTCTCCCACGTGCTCACGCTCTGTCAGAAGAAGTAAACAAACTTAAAAAAACCCCAAAGAGGCGGCGTTGCCCTCAAGAGCACAGACATCCAGTTTCCGTTGTCTAGGACCGTGGCTCTGCCTCTCACCTAACCTGCCGTTTCAGGTAAGTTACTTTAAATTCTCAGTTTCTTAGGCTGGGAAAGAAAATAATCGTGGCTCATTGTATATGTGCACGGTGCCTAATACAATGCTCAGTAGTGGTCAGGAGCAGCACTGTGTGCATACCAGATCACCCCACCGTGGAAACAGTTCGTAATTAAAGTGGGCCCAGCAGTAGTCCATGGTGCACGGACATCTGCCTCAAAAAGAAAAACTCCCTTAAAGGAATCTTCCATGGCTTTATGGAAGCATGAGGCCCTTTAGAAAATTCACAGTGCCCTGCGTATCCCTGAATATTGCAAGAGGTCATAGTTGATTATTTTAGGATATAACTGAGTTTACAAAAAAAAAAGAGACTTCTGATACTTGGCAGGAAACTTGAGTTTCCACCCCCCCCCCCCCCCCCCTTGAAGTTAATGCTTTCAAAAATCATTGCCTGATTGGGGCGCCTGGGTGGCTCAGTCGGTTGAGCGTCCGACTTCGGCTCAGGTCACGATCTCACGGTCTGTGAGTCCGTGAGTTCGAGCCCCGCGTCGGGCTCTGGGCTGATGGCTCGGAGCTTGGAGCCTGCTTCCGATTCTGTGTCTCCCTCTCTCTCTGCCCCTCCCCTGTTCATGCTCTGTCTCTCTCTGTCTCAAAAATAAATGTTAAAAAAAAAAAAAATCATTGCCTGATGAGATCATGCAAATTCAGCCTTCTGTATAGCTGTTGAAGGAAAGTTTTTAGATAAATTGCTATGTCTTTGCCACATAAATTCTTGCAAGATACAAGCCTCCAGTCATACTTCAGGTTGCTGGGGAGTTTCGTATTTTACTAAAAAGGGGAGAAAAATCAATCTTGAATCTTTTAGTCCAGTGACCAAGGAATCTCTCCATTGATTTTGTTCAGTTATCCAGGTGGTGTGCAATTTACCCTGATTTTTTTCTGATTTAAAGTTTATTTTTTCTGGGAAGTATTAATCTGAGTGTTATATGGATAACACTGTAATACTAGACTCTCTTTAAAGCCACTTTACACAGCTTATGTAAACATCCTAGGGTAGAGTTCCTCGTTAAGAGTTTTCTCAAATTTGGAACTTGGATTTGCTGCATGTCATTTCTCTTTTCAACAGAAGAGGGAGGCAAAGACTTGGCTAAACAGTATACTTGAACCCCAGGTTAGAGAGGAATGAGTTGTTTTTCTTCTTAAAGGAGCAGGTAAACAAGAACAGGAAGAATTCTGCCAGTTGTGATACAGCCTCCGTGAATGGAAACACACACAGACACACACATTTAGCAAGCCAGAGTATTTTTCCGGTTTCTTATTCATTTACTTCAGTTTTAAAAGAGTACCATTGGGAACAGAGAAAAATCAAATCCTCAGAAGGCAGGGGGGAGAGATAGACTTCATTTTTATCAAGTGCAGTGTTGGGATCTTGCAATACCCTAAAACGGCGCTGGACAGAAAGGGCCGTTCAGGGGCTGCCTGAACTAACGCCCTAAGCAAACTTCCAGGTCACCAGGCCACCTGGCTGAGCTTTTAGGTTTGCGGCTGATGGTGCTATATTATCCCTTTCGCTAATGTCTAAGAGAAACACTGGACGTGCTGACCACCAGTAGTGGCTTGCATTCCTGTTAGCTTTTTCTAACTCAGATTCTCTTAGATTGAGGTCTCCTGGGCAGTGCACCCCTTCCCCCAGGCTTGCAAAAACTTTCTATGGCTCACACCTGGTCCCAACCCACAGCCATGGACCTGCTTGTAAGCCCTCATGAAAGGTTGCTCCTGGTGGTGCGGCCATCTTGACCGGAGGCTGCCTTCATCTTCTATGGGCTTCTGCTTGCTGTGGTTGCTAAGGGAGCAAGGCAGATGCACAGCCTTATTTGATGGAAGATGTGAATATCTGGGTTACGTTTCACTTCAGAGATTCACTTCTCTTTGATACGAGAACAGTATCATTTTTTTCGTGTGTGCCCAGTGCCATGGAAACACTAGGGGGTGGGAATCATTGGAGTCAGCTGAACTGGGTTGAGTGCTATGCCACTTAGCAGTGCGCCCTTGGATGGGTGTCTTAACCTTTCTAGTCTTGCATCTGTAGAATGGGAATTACAATACCTATCTTGTTTTCCTCCAAGATTATTGTAAAGAATCAGTGAAATAGGTATATGAAAATACTTTTGCAATGACCACGTGCTCTGTATTGTGTGTGTGGCAGATAGCATCCAGCTTGAATTTAAATGGGACTCGGGGGGCATCTGGGTGGCTCATTTGGTTGAGTGTCCGACTTCAGCTCAGGTCACAATCTTGTGGTTCTGTGTCTCCCTCTCTCTGCTCCTCCCTTGCTTGCGCACTCTTGTGCTCATGCTTTCACATGCTCTCAAATAAGCATTAAAAAATTAAAAAAAAATTGGGATTCAGAGCTCTGAGAGTTAACTGGAAAAGCCAGGGCTGGGGTGAGGCCAGCAGGGTGGCTAGGGTGCTAAATTTAAGCAAGCAGTCCCTCATGGGGGCGTTTGCTGACTGAGCTGGCAAGACCCTGAGAGATTCCAATGCTTCCTTAAACTCTGCACCCTACTTGCCTCACCCAAATTCCTGTCTGAGTGTTAGTAAGAGACAGAGCTGTTAAGAGCATGAATATAATGTTCATTGTAACAAAGTCCATTAGTACCTAATCTAACTTTGCAGAGGTAACCACTGGGACAATTTCTGGAATATCTTTCTTTGGTCCTTTCTTAAACCTGCAGCCTTCGACTAGGCTCCTTATTCTCACCTCATAGGCAGCACAGAAACAGGCAAAAGAAACACAAGCCTGATTCCCAAACCTCACTGGTGTTCTAGATCTTGGTCATGGGTTTATTGTCAGACTCCGTGGAGGGGTTACATGGGACTTGACCAAGCGGTGGATGCTTACATCCTACTTCAGCCAGATTTTTCTCCTCCCATGGTCCAGATTTTAAGCAGTTGGAGACAATTCAGCCAACTGAGGGCTCTTAGCACTTGTCTTTGTCTCCCAGGTAAGTTCTAAAATGGATCCGTGTAGTAAGAAACCACTCCGCTTTAGGAATGGGGGTGGGGGAAATGTCAGTACTACAACGTATACCATATATACCCCTTTCTTTTCTCCTCCACCATCCTCCATTTTGAAATGGGATCACATTATGCCTAATGTCTCCTGATTGTGTAACTGAACCCACATTTGTCCACGCATGCAGCAAAAGCCAGTCACTGAGACATCAAGTACACAGTGAGGAAGGGGTTTATTCAAGATGTAGCCACAGGAGGGGACAGGATGGTAAGCCTCAAATCCACCTCTGGGAAGGGGAAGAGTCCGGGATCTTTTTTTTTTTTTTTTTTTTGTGAGAGAGAGTGAGAAAGAGGCAGAGTGTGAGCAGGGGAGGGGTAGTGAGAGGGGGAGAATCCAAAGCAGTCTCCAGGTTCTGAGCTGTCAGCACAGAGCTCAATGTGGGGTTTGAACCCATGAACCTCGAGATCATGACCTGAGCCGAAGTTGGGTGCTGAACCAGCTGAGCCACCCAGGTGCCCCCCATGATCTTTAAAGGCATGTGGAAAAGGGTCTGGGTGAAGGGGATAGGAGCTGTGTGACTCAAAATCAGATAAGGGAAGTTACTAAGTAGGGGAGGGTTTTTCATTTTGTTGTACTCAAAGAGGAGGTCAGTGGTCCTGACTGGTTCTGGCCAGCTTCTTGAAACCTGGAGTATCTGCAAAAACGCTTAACACTTGCCTATCGTGGTGTCAGGCAAGAATCTGGGAGAAACGTGTAGTATGCTGGGTTCCTAGAATGAGCAGATTGGGGTAAAAGCGTGGGGCTGTGCCTACCTGCCGTGTTAACTCTCTGGTTACCGGTTTCGACAGACTGGTTTTACTGAATGCACCTTGGATCTTCCATAGCAGTACTGTTGAGCTAACCTCCTCGTTTTTAATAGCCCCCTGTCATCCTACCATAGAAATGTCACAACCCTTTCTATACCTGGTATTCTTCGGCATGCTAACTAAGGATCTGTAGTGAACATCCTCCCACACTTTTCACTCACACGCTCTGATATTTAATTTGGGTCAAAGAGGATCTGCTTTCTGACAGCAGTGTATGGGAGACCATGATGAGCATAGCATGGGATCTGTCCCTGGTAGTTGTCTTCCTGACCCACCTGTATCGGATGGTTGTCATTTATAGTTTAGGGGCTGTAATGAAAACCTTAGAAGTAGTCTTTTTGTTTAAAAAAAAAAAAAAATTCCCTGGTGGGGCACTCAGTCTGTTAAGCGTCCCTCTTCTGCTCAGGCCATGATCTCATGGTTGGTGAGATTGAGCTCTGCTGCACTGACAGCTCAGGGCCTGCTTTGGATTCTCTGTCTCCTCTCTATCCCCCTCCCCCTGCTCATGCTCCCTCTCTTTCTCAAAAATAAATAAACCTTAAAAAAAAATTCCTTGGTAAAATAGTACGTGTGGCACAAAGATGCCCGCTTTGGGAGGGGTAGCTCAAAAGCAAACAAGCAGGGTTTTCCCCTGCTCTCGATGAACCAACCATCCTGCAGCTTCTGGCCCTGCAGGGGTCTGGGGCAAGGGGTGCGAGAAGGAGCTGGAGACAGAGCCTTGCAGACGCAGCGCCACCCAGCGGCTGTCTGGAGAGCATGAACTCATTTGCGGGCACAGGTACAAAATTCCCGGAAACTTCTAGAAATGCTTGAGGGTCATTTTATTTATTTGAAGAGTGCATTTTGGTGGAGGCTGAAGTACGGCTGAATAGGGCAAGATTGGTGCCAGTGACACCGGGGCTGGTGCCTGGGGTGACTCTGGTTACTGTTGCTTTTCAGTGAATTTGCATTTTAGGTCTCACACTGTGTCTACGCTTATGAGAACACGATAGCGGCCATGTTCCGGGAGCAAGTCATTCTCCAGGCAGCGTTTACTTGACTTCGGGGACCGCTGCCGTAACTCTGTGGCCTGTAAGATGGGAACCACTGAGACAGGATATTGAAAAGCTGAGTGCAAATGAAATCACTGACTCAGTGTCAAGAGGAGTGTGTTCTTTAAAGCAGTCCTGGGGTGAGTTCTCTCCTTCCTGTTGGAACACCCTGTTACTCCTACTCAAGATCCTAAAATGATTCCCTGAGGTAACAAATCAACTTCTCAGACAGCTTGTTAGCTTTTCCTCTATGGCCAGCCTCCACCCTATAATGAGCCCTATTTCCTGCAGCCCTGATCAGGGCCGGGGCTGTCCTAGCTATCGGCAAACAGGAGGCTTGTTTCTGCTGCTAGATCTTGGCTTGTGTTCTATCTCTTCAAAATGCCTCCTCCACCCCTTTAGTAATCTAAAGCCTACCATCTTTCAAGGCCTTCAACACCCACTGCTCCATATCCAGTCAACTTGGTCCTGGAGTGACTTTCTTTTTTGTAAACTCCTGAAGCTTTAAAGTTGGTGTCATATATTTGATATGATCTTTGTTTTGGGCATATCCCTTTATCTTAGCTGGATTGTCTATTCTGACATAAGTGATGTCGAACGTCTTCATAGCTTCTTGAAGGAAGATGTTAGACACAAAAATAGTGTAATGTTTAACTTGTTACATGATAAAAGCCAAGGTTTTTTTTTTTTTTTTTTTTTCTTCAAGCTTGTTTTTGTATATTGGATCTGCTTCAGGTAGATGAAAAAAACTCCATTCATCCATCCATTCAGTTGTGTGTGTGTGTGTGTGTGTGTGTGTGTGTGTGTGTGTTGCCAGATATATTTCAGCCATGTCTCTGTTTGGCAGAGAGTGGAGAAAACACCTTGGTTTTCTAGAACAGGGGTAGACGAGCCAGTCCATGCTCTATGGACAAGACCCTCATGACTTGTTAACCATGGCTTTGAAGATGCCTGTTTCCCCAGTTGTGGTGATAAAGTTCTCTAATTCTTACCTGTGCTCTATAGACCTACATTAAATGCTCATATGAGGCTGGGCACGGGTCTAGGGGCATAGTCTTCCTCTTAGGATGGACATGTATTCCCATGAAAAGCATGCTCACCAATATAGAAAATCAAGCCATTTACTCACAAAAAATGAAGGTAATCTGCCTGGATCAGGGACTGAGAACCCAGACCACCTGCATCATGTATCCCTACATTCCTGCACCTGCTCCAACAGCCCAGGAAACACGTGTTGGATGGGCGGTGTTCACATTTGGTTGGCTTCAGCTCTGCTGCCTCTTCTTCTCTGTGTGGACTTCTCTGTGCGTACCATGTTTTGCTGTCCCCTGGGTTAAGAGTAGTGATTGAATGCACACAGGTCAACAGACAACTGCTAACTGGTAGAAGTTCAGGGGATCGAATACCTTGGGAGGATTTATACTAATTCCTTAACTGCCTGAATACCAAGTTCCTTCACATGAGCTTTATAACAAGATGAGCTAGGTCACACATTTATCCCAAGAAGACAGACTTATCCAAATCATCTATATTTTAACAGGGAGAACCAAACTTGAGGCCTCAGAAACACGTTTTAAATAATTCTTGCTGTGCCATATATTTTAAATATCATTAAAAAGCCATTTTCTTTTAAAAATATGTGCACGATATATTTTATGAAACCTATAACAAGTCTATGAAAAATTGATTATTTTTTCCACAGGGATGTGTTCAGATGATTTCTCATTCTGCTGGCCAAATGAGAAATCTAGCATGTGCTAGGCCCTTTATCTTATTCCCTCTTGTGAGTATAATCACCATGTTCCCAAACAAAGAGAAAGGGGTTACACTGTAGGAGTAACCAAATAATTTCCTGGGGTGGGCAAAAGTGTTGGTGCAGATCTAAACTAGGGTTTCCCTTTCAAAATCCTGCTTTTCCTGATCTGTGCCTCTTTTCGGTCAGCTCCATATAAACTGGGTCAGAAGAGAAGACACGTGCTGAGGTAAGTTTCAGGTACTGGGCAATGTACATGTGATTGAAGTAGGTCAGTTGAGGACCTGAGGAAGATGAACTTGACCGTCAAAGATGGTAATTGTTCTGTCTTTTAGTTAGGAGATATATATATATATATTTAATGAAACAATAGGTGCTGATGCTCTCACTTACTTTGGTTTTGGAGTTCTTTGGTTATCTTGCTATGAACTGGTTATGGCAGCCCACATCTACTCCTTAGGCTCAGAACCATATTGTGCACAGAGGATAGGGAAGGATGGGCTGTCATTAATGGTTCTCTGGCGGTGGGGGGCAGGGTGGAGAGGGAGGGGTCTTTTCTGAGCTAGTCCCTCCACCCTTCCATCTGGGAGTCCTGGACACTCGTTATGTCCCCAGAACAGGCAGAGGCTGGGCCTTCAGGGGTGACCATGGACTAGAAGTAGAGCCTCACCCATGACTAAGGTGGGAATAGAAGTAGCCTTCCCAGCTGGGGTAGCGGTTGAGCACCACTGCCTTTGTGTCACAGTGATAAATGAGGCATCACAGAGAGTCCCGGGGCTCCATTCTGGTGGGAGCCTGGGAAAAGAAGCCAGGAGGCTGGTGTCTTAGGCTCTTGCTCTGCTGCATCAGGCAGCAACACTTCGGTTTTACTTATGGAGCCTCTAGGTAAGATTTCTTTCATTTTTATTGTGGTAAGAACTCATAACATAAAATTTACCATCTTAATCACTTGAAGGCTCAGTAGTGTTAAGTATATTCACGTTGTTGTGAAACACATCTCTAGAACTTGTTCATCTTGCAGAAACTGAAACTCTAACCCCTTTAAACAACAACTCCCCTTTCCCCACCACACTGCCCCAGCCCTTAGTAACCACCATTCCACTTCCTGTGTCGATGAATTTGGCTAGCCAAGTAGAATTTCTTTTAAGAAAACAGTCCTGGGGCGCCTGGGTGGCTTAGTTGGTTAAGGATCTGACTCTTGATCTCAGCTCAGGTGATGATCTCATGTTTTGTGTCTTGGGGCTCCACATCCGGCTCTGTGCTGATGGTGATAGAGCTGAGCCTGTTTGGGGCTCTGTCTCTCCTTCTCTCTGCCCCTCCCCCACTTGTGCTTGCACTTTCTCTCCCTCAAAATAAATCAACTTAAAAAAAAAAAAGTCCTGTAGTTGAGGAGGTTTGGAAGGCTACTGATCCATCATCCCCCCCCCCCCCGTTTTTCCTACCCTCTTTAGAGAGGAAACAGGGATTCTGGAGGTCCTGGGAGGCCAAAGTGGCCACAGTGGTGATATCTGGAACCCAGATACTTAAACAGGATTCCCTGGCCTAAATTCTGGTTCTGACCCAAGCTGGGTATGTGAAAATGGGCAGTTAATTGAACTCAGTGCCTCGGTTTTTCAGTCTGTTAAAGGGACATAACAGTATCTGCTTGACAGGCTGTTCTGGGGATTAAGTGAGGTAATTTACACAAAGCACTTGATTAAAGCCTGGCATTTATATAAGTGTTTGTTGTTATTAATGTTAAGTGACTTCCTAGCACGACATAGCTCTTCCTGAGAAGAGCTGTTACTTTGAGCCTCCCACCAGCTCCTTTGGTGCGTGTCTCTTGAGAGTTTCCACTTAAGGCTAAATAGATAGTTTTGGCTCACATGCTTTCCTCCTACACATCCCTATTTCTCATCAGGGCATGCCATTGATCTTGAAGGAAGCTCCATCAATATCTGAATTCTCAAGGGGAGAGTGGTGCCAGACCTATCCTACAGCACAAGGACTGTCATCCTGTGACATTAATCAACTAATATCTATTGTATTCTTTTGATTTGGACACACTGGGTTAGGTGCTGGGGTCACTGAATGAACAAACCAGGCAGAAATTCCTGCTCTCATGGAGCTTGTGGTCTCATGTGGCAAGCCTTCGCCCTGCAGCCCATATAATAAATGAAATGTTTCTTCTTGGGCTTATCTAGCCCAGGAAGATGAAAAGTTTGCATAAAAATGCTCAAGTTTGGAAATGAACGCTCTAGACTTATTGCTAGCGGTGACTTTTGAAAAATGGTTTGCAAAAATAGATACTAAAAATGGTGCAGAAAAACTGGCGCTCTCAGGTTGAGACCATTTTTCAGAGAGAAAGTTTCCCAATCAATTTATCTCAAGTTCTTATTCAAGGGTTGTGTGTATAGCACAGTCCATCATATTTAGAACTTGGTGAGGACAGCATAAGGCTCATTTCACTTGAGCTTCAATCAGATGTCAGAACGAATGTGGGGTTCCACCTGCCTGTGCCTCTCCTGGGCTTTATCCTTTCTTCCTCAATGTGAGTTTCTGACATTCAGACACAGAGGAAGCAGAAGTTGGCATAGCAGGGTTGAGACTAGCCTTGTTGGGGAAGAAAATCGGAATTGCCATCAGAGGGGGACACGCTGAGGCTCACCTGTCACAGGCTGGGGACTAGCTAGCTAGGAAGAAAAGATTTGTGATCCAGGCACTTCTGTTGCTTGTTACTCCCCTGTGCAATGTGCATCACAGCTTTTGATAGAAAGTACCGTTGGCCATTGAGCTACCAGGGACAGGGGAGTTAGGGGCACCAACCCCCACCCCCTGCACAGTTGGAAATCGGTACATAATTTTGGACTCGCCAAAAACTTAACTGCTAATAGCCTACTGTTGACCACAAGTCTTACTGATAACATAGTAGATAGAGTGGGGGCCAGTCATGGGATTCCTCCTAGATGCTTGCGGGGACGTGGCTGTGCTGTGCGCCACGTAGGACACCCCAGGGAAGTTGTGAGCTGGAGAGTCATGTATCGGATCATGTGTTCGCTGCGATGACAGAGTGGGGGGTGGCACAGGAAGGGGAGACGGCCGGCAGGTCATTTCGATTATCCAGGCAAGAGGTGACCACTCTGACCAAGGTGGTTGCAGGAGGAGAAGTGAGAACTGACTGGATTCTGGTATATTTTGAAAGTATGTGCAGGCTGTCATGACGAATTGGAAGTAGTTACACAACAAAGTGGACTCAAGGACGATTCTAGGTGTGAGTGTGTGTGAGCGCGTGTGCGTGCATGTCTCTCTCTCTTTTTTTTTTTTTTTAACCAACTTTAGGGGGAAAAATGTGGAGGAGGGATCAAGTCTGAAGGGGAAACAGCTCAGTCTTGGACAAGCTAAGTTTGACTTGCTTGTAAAATATGCAAGTAGAGGTGTTTACTAATCACTTGTCTATAACCCATTGGAATGCACATCTGGAGTTTAGGGACAAGGTAGAGGCTGAAGGCATGCACTTGGAGATGCGTTCAGCAAATACATTGTACTTAATATGGTAGCCTGGATGAAAACCCTTAGGAGTGAGCATCTGAGGAGAAGAGGTGTAACTTCAAAGTTACAGGTCAGAGGGTGACTAGAAACTTGAGAAGGAGCAGCTAGAGGAAAGAGGAAGAGTGTGAAGAGCTGGGAGCTGAAGATATTTCCAGAAGGGTGGAGTGATCAGCTGAGTCACATGCTGCCGGTTGGTCAAGTAGGATGAGGACCGAAAGTTTCCCTTGGATTTAGCAAGGGAAGTGCTGAGAACTTAACTAAGTGACTCCATAACGTAGCTGTCTTGGCATCCATTTGTTTGGCTAAGTGGCCCACAGAACTGATGCTAGCCCCTCATGCAAACACATGCCCTGGATAACAGCCCACAGAGTTATAAGAAGATGTCAGTTCTTGCTAGAAATTCCCCAATAGCACTTGTGATCAAGAGTCTTCCCCTGCCTCCTGGGGTCTTCCCCTTATGTTCCCCTTAGATAAGACCCCTGTAGAGCTTATCAAACCTCTACTCTTTTGGTTTGAATTGACCAATCCGGTCATAGCCCCCGAACCCCAAAGCACTCTACCCGCAGACCCTAATAAAGGCATGTGCCCCAAGTCTTGCCTCTCTGCATTCTGCCTTGACTTCCCAGGGTGGCCACACAAGGTGTACCACACCCCTCCACCAGAATCTGTGAGTAATCGTCTTGATGATCTAAATTTCTCTTAAGGTCTGTTGAAGTGCAATTCACCTATGGGCACTCTGTGCTCCACTTAATAAGTGTTGATTTAACAAAGTCCTAATCGGAGTTCATCAGTGAGGTCGACTGGGCAGTTTTGGTGGAGTGGTGGGTACAGAAGTCAGAGTGGAGTGGGGTGGACTGGGGGACAGGATATACTCAAGTCTAAGAAGGAGTTTTGCTGTAAAAGGGAACAGAAATGGGGGGAGGGGTTAGCTGAAGGGGAATTCAGGGTCCAAGAAGGAAGAATATTTTGTCAAGGCAAAA
Organism: Panthera uncia; assembly: GCF_023721935.1. Taxonomy (NCBI): domain Eukaryota; kingdom Metazoa; phylum Chordata; class Mammalia; order Carnivora; family Felidae; genus Panthera; species Panthera uncia. Next base: position 19,292,489 of record NC_064807.1, read on the forward strand.
ACTAACCTGTACAGAGCAAAACTGGCAAGGAAGATTTTGTTAAAGGCTATTGCAATAGAGGAGAGAGGACACAATTTGGTCTGCATTCAACTGTCCTCAACTGCTCTCATCCTAGAAACTGGGTGATGAGGGTATATCTCTTTTGATTGCATTTCAGGAGATGGTTCCCAAGTCTTTAAGACAGTCCTGGACTGTGAAACTGGCAAGAGGCTTTTTACCAAGATGTATGTATACTTCAAATGGGCAGAGAAAGAATTTATGTTTTCTAAAGAAAATGCTCTAAGAAAAGGGAGGTCAGGTGCTTAGGAAGAAATTTAGTCAAGCCGAGGGGAGTATTGAGGCAATCTTGGTTGATTTCTAAAACAGATACATCATTAACTTAAAATTTCTTTTGTGTGTAGGATAATCCAGGCTATTTCCAATGTCTGCCTCTGTAGCTTCATCTGTTGCCATACTGCCTTTTCCTAAAGCCTACTAATGCTCCCTGGCGTTATTGGCTGTGCCTACACCATTCTAGAAAGGGACCTGAAGTCTTACCTTGTCCTGGCCGTTCTCTGCTCTCTGGGACCTCCTGTCCAGACACTGCTCCTGACTCTCTCTGGTGCTCAGTTTCAAGTGATCGGTGCTTCCTTCCTCCATGGACCCCTAGAGTCTACACTGCTTTTATGGCACTGTCTCTCAGTTTTAAGGGCCTCAGTTGATTTTGAGTGCCTCAGGGCACAAGCATATTTTATTCATCTTACTGGTTCCACCTGAAGAATGTTTGGTTCTCAATAATCCATGTGGTATAAGGTATGATATATCTTGTGGGAAGATCTGTCAGTTTTTTTCCTCCTAAAATTTAGATCTCCCCAACTAGGGAAAAAGGCCTAGAGTATTTTATTTATAATACTTGCCATGCTATGTCTCTAGTGCTTTTTGGAGTACAGGTCTTACAGTGGCTTCCACTAAGAAGCATGTATGATATAAAGGGAATAATTGCCTGCGTTTCTGTTTAATGGCAAGAATTTTATTCTGAATATCCAAACGCTGTTAGGAATGTGTTTAATAATCCTGCTACTGCAAAATGCTCTTGTTAAGATCTCAGGGTGATGAGGCCTTACCCACCATAGGGGTTCTGAGTAAAACAGTTCATAAATTATTAGAATTTTAGATGGTATGGAAATAGATGTAGAGGGGTCATGTGGGTGTCGGTCAGATTCTTTGGCCAAGCTGCATGAAATGAGAGTGTGGAATTGCACAATTACGGATTGACAAGTTGGTTTAATATCAGCTCGAGAGAAGGCATCCACTATAGAGTCGCTGCATTGATGAAGCAATACAGCATCGCAGGCTCTAATGGCTTTGGGTTTGCAAAAGGTTTCATGGGATACGGACCTTCAGGGTTCAGCTTTGGAACCCATGAGAAGAGCCAAGGTTTGCACCTATAATTGTTCTGGGGGCATCCTATGCTTATAACTTCAGACCTTTGAATGGGGCTGAAGAGGGGAAAAAAGACTTTAGAATTAGCCGAAGAAAATGAACATGAAGACAAAAAAACCAATAAGTGGTCACAGAGCTGCCAAGAGTGAAGACGGTAATGAGACAGAATTAGTTCTTACTGACAACTTGAAATTGCCTGGAACATTATAAAAATCAATCAGCCTGTTAAAAGCAGACTTGGTGACCACTGGATGGTGTGATGTTTGCAATTTGTCTGCACACAAATTTAGAGAAGCCAGTGGAGATTTAACCTAATACATAGCTTTTGGTTGGTACACAGCTTTTGGAAGAGAAGGCTCAAAATTAGTTTCAACCCGGGTTATTTTTCTCCAGCAATCTTAAAAATCCGTAGGACTGAAGTTAGTTGATTACTTAGTTCTCCAAAGTATATCTATTGCTGTCTTGATGTCCTTACTACGTATGAGAAATTTCAGTCTCTTTTTTTTTTTTCCTGCTGAATATTCCTTTGTGGCTTATGTTTCTCTTTTTCTCCTCCGCTCTAGTGGCATTTAACCTTATTATTGTAGCCCTCAAAATTTCAATTTTGAAGAGGTGTGGGAAAGTATTAGCCTACTAAATTCTATCAGGGGTGGTGGGTGCTGAATACGTAGAAACTCTGCAAGGAATTTTTGATCTCTAGGAGAAGATGAGTAAGCCAATAATTGCAATTTGTACAAAGTCTTGACAGGAATTGCCTAGCCTTGAACTTGTACAACTTGGCACATGGGTAGAATTTTGTCTGATGGCTTAAACTCTCAGGGAGATGGATGTGTTGAGAAAGGAGATTGTAGACATAGGGGAAAGCAAATACAAAGTGTCAAGAGTATGAACAAATCTTGAGGCCATTATGTGATGTTTGGGGATTGTGAAGGCTGCAGGAGGTCAAAATGCCAATGGAGGTTGACTCAACTCACAAAGGGCCTGTGGTCAAAGGGCGCCCTCTGAAGGCTGCGAGGAGCTATGGAAGTTCCTGCCTGCCCCGGGTGTTCATCAGAGCTCATCATGTGGCCAGGGAGGCTCGTGGTTAGCTTGTCTTAGATTTCTCCTGCCTCTATGGGAAAAGGTCTGGAAGGGATGAGTCTAGAACAGGGTTCTCAAATAGGAGCATTTTTTCTCCCCAAGGAACATTTGGCAATGTCTGGAGGTATTTTAGGTTGTTACAATGTGGGGATTGCTACTGGCACTTACTTTGAGAGACCAGGGATGCTGCGGCCCCTCATGATGCACAGGACCCTGGCTTCCCTGCCTCTGCACCCCTACCCTGCTCCCCAAACAGTAATCCAGGCCAACATGCTGTTACTGCTGAAGTTGAGAAAGCCTGGTCTAGAATGAGAAGGTCATTAGGGAATACATAGAGTTGCAAATTTACTTAAACTACAAATGAGGTGTGTGGAGAAAGCAGGTTTTTTTTAAAAAAATGCTTATTTGTTGTGGAGTGGGGGCAGGGGAGGGACAGAGAGAGGGAGAGAGAGAATCCCAAGCAGGGTCCATGCTGTCAATGCAGAGCCTGACATAGGGCTCAATCTCATGACTGAGATCATGACCTGAGCCGAGATCAAGAGTCGGGAGCTTGGGATGCCTGGGTGGCTCAGTCGGTTAAACGTCCGACTTTGGCTCAGGTCATGATCTTGCAGTTTGTGAGTTCCAGCCCCAACTTGGGCTCTGTGCTGACAGCTCAGAGCCTGGAGCCTGCTTCAGAATCTGTGTCCCCCCTCTCTCTGCCCCTGCCATGCTCCTGCTCCATCTCCCTCTGTCTCCCAAAAATAAACGTTTAAAAAAATTAAATAAAAGTCAGAGTTTAACTGATTAAGCCAGCCAGGTGCCCCGAGAAAGCCTAGCTGCTTAGACTTGTCTCCAGCTGATCTGATATTCCTCAAGAGCCCACTTAGAGTGAGAAGGAAAAAAAAAATGAACATTATTTACTTGAATGCACTTTAGAACTTGTATGACCCAATAATTTTGGCAAATCCCTTTAGAGAGGGATCGGTCTTTAGGGGATCATTTCAGTCTCTTGGCTTGTAAGACCATCTCCTCCCCTACTTTTCCTGATCTTAAAGTTAGTATCTGAGTTTATTGGAGGAGGGGGGCTCATGAGACCTCATATTGATCTCAGAGTCTGGAAAATTCTTTGAAGAGCTCAGGAATCACTGCTGGGTGGAAGGAACTGCCATCCTATGGTTTTGAACCCAGAGTGACTCAGCAATGTTTTGTCTTCATTTATATATTTGAGTTCCATCTAAGATTTTGATTGAGAAAGGTTTGCGCTGAAAACATTTAAAAACTGCTTGAAGCCGTTTGAAGCCATCTATGCTGGAATGTGAGATAAAGACTTAGCTCAGTGTCCTGTGACCCATCAAGGCATTTTTATGGGTATCATGACATTTGTTTCTAGGTTTTGTCCCTGAGAAGTAGACTGCCCGAAACCTTTTAATCACAGCCAGTTTTGTCATCACTGCGTAGATTTGGATAAAATCTTTCCATCATGGTCAATATGTTCTTTACAAATGTAGCAATTTCTCATTGAATAGTGCCCTCCTAAGGGAACATAATAGATTTCATGGTTCTCCAATGAAGAGAGAAGGTGCTAACTAGCCGTGTGGCTCAAAGTACATCATTACAGTAACTACTTCCCTTTGAGGAATAAAGAGCCGGTATTACAGCCTGAAAATTCCCTTTTAATGCCAATAAAAAGAAATTTTCACACTTGTTCTATGAATATCGTTTTTTCAATAGACTCACTATTGCTGAGTCTTAGGTTTCAACTATGATATCAGAGGACAGTTAAATGAGACAAGGGTTGAACAGGGCTGAAAGGTTTATGATGAAGAACTAATATGTCAATTACTATAAATAGCAGTCAGTATTTTTTAAGCTTGTTTTGAGAGAAAGTGTGAGTAGGGGAGGGACAGAGAGACAGAAAGAGAAAATCCCAAGGAGGCTCCTTGCTGTTGATGTGGAGCCCGACTTGGGGCTTGATCTCATGAACCATGACGACATGACCTGAGCCAAAATCAAGAATTGGATTCTTAACTGAGCTACTCAGGTGCCCTGACAGTCAGTATTTACTGAGTACTTACTATGGTCTAAGCACTGCTCTGAGCACTTCTCATTTACTAATGCTAATCCTCTCCACAACCCTACAGGTCAGTGCTTAGACAAGAAACTGAGGCATGAGGAGGTTAAGTACCTGCTTATGGTCACATGTGACTGACTGTGATTCAAACCCGGGTGGTCTGGTTCCAAAGCCCAAGTGCTGTGTTTTTTTGCCTTGTGGATGGATTGTTTTCTCTGCTTTAAGGCTTTCTGCAGTGAGATAGTCCATCTGTCCTCAGTAGGAAAACAACATTGTGTCATCCATCAGTGTCCTTAAGCAAAGATCTGGAACACTTGGATCTTTAAAGGGCAAGGCACAGAGATGTGTTTTGTGGGGGGATTTAGTGAAAATTCTAGTAGGAGTTGTGAGCTCCAGAATTCTACCCATTTGTGACCATCATGTTGTCCTGGACGGTCTACCCTGGATTTGTGTGACTGCAGGATGTGGAGCCAAGAAGGCGTTGAGGATGCATTCATGCACTTAGCAAATCCTGAAAGTCCGTGGTGGAAACCGCTCCTTGCCAGTGTTGTGGGTAGATCTATGGCTATTTATTCACAAAGGATTTATGATCTATTAGAGAGGATGCACATTTATTAAATACCAGTTTTGTGCCAAGTAATGTGCTAGGCATTTTACATTGATCTTTGGATTCTTTTGGAATCTTTGGATTCTTCAAATGAGAGAATTCTTGGGAGTAGGTACTGTCCCTATTAGATGGATGGAAAACTGCATCTCAGCCGAGAGACTTGCTTAAGGTCACATAGCCAATAAAGAATGAAGCTTGAATCCAGTCCTAGAGTCAACCAAATAAAAGTGTCATTTTTTGATGAGACCTGTTTATGTATGGAGCTCACGGAATCCAAAGAAATGAAGAGTCTGATAGCTCTGGAGATGAGTGTTTTTTAAACTACTTTGCATAGAATTAAATTCCAGAAGATGTTTCTTTGGGGAGGGGAAAACACCCCAAGTCTTTCTGTAGTCAAATGAATGTGAGAAGTAGCATACCATTTTCTTCTCAGGGATTCACAAAGTTCATTAGCATGATGAGACCCCCAAAAATCCTGCAGAAGGAAGGTTTTTAACATGTTAAATCCATCCAGTATTTCCAGACTTCCTGAGGAGTGGTTATCAGCAAAAGACCAGGGTCAGGGATTGTGATTTGAGGGAAGAAAGCCTTAGGAGAAATGAAAACATGGGTAACCTGCCGTTGCAGAATTAAAGTACCAATTCATTTATGGCATCCAGAGTCTCTCTGAGTCATCCTAGATGTCAAAGGAGAAGGCATCAACCCATGTGGCCCAAAGTCCTCTCTACTCGAAGTAATTCTATAAGGTCATTTCCTTTCTTTTAAACTGACAGATGATTTTTATTTTAGTTTGAGGTGGAATTCACATACTGTAAAATTCGCCCTTTGTACAATTCAGTGATCTTAGGTTATTCATAAGGTTAATATAAGAATATTCATAGGGGCGCCTGGGTGGCTCAGTTGGTTAAGCATCCCACTTCAGCTCAGGTCATGATCTCCTGGCTTGTGAGTTCAAGCCCGGTGTCGGGCTCTGAGCTGTCAGCACCTCTGCCCCTCCCCCCCTCGTGCTTGGGGTCTCTCTCAAAAACAAAGAGTAAAAACAAACAAACAAACAAAACCTCACAAGTGTAACCATGACACGAATTTGAGAACATTTCATCACCCTGAAAAGAAACAACATGCCCATTAGCGGTCGCTCCCCTGTTGCCCTTCACCCCACTGCTTGGCAACCGCCGGTCGGCTTCCTGTGTCTGGATTTGCCTATTTTCGATATCTCCTATAAATGGAACCACAGAGTATGTGGGTTTTTTAGGCCTAGCCTCTTTCAACTAGCAACATGTTTGCAAGGTTTGTGTATGTTGTAGCATGTGTCAGGACTTTATTCCTTTTTATGGCTAAATAAAAGGGATTGTTGGATGTGCCTTGCGTTTGCAGTTGGGAAAGGATGGTGATGGGAGAGGACCCATCTAATCTATGGTGGGGGAAGGGCAGAGGTGGGCCATCTGTTTGTGTACACAGGTTCCTCACTCAGAGGCCATGTTGGTTTCATTGGAGGAAACCGGTCCTCAGGCCAGGGGAGGGGAACCAAGCTTGGACCATCTGAGGTTTATTCTATTTGAGGCATGTGATCCACACATGCCTGGATTCACAGGAACAGAGGCCTCTGTCCCCTGTTTAGGGTCACTGTGGACAAGTGTGTTGACCTTTCTGTCACAACTTACAGTGGATCTGTTTGAGTGGATAGAAGATAAAGGAAAGCAGAGGTCTTATAAATCTACCTACCAATTAAAAACCCTTAGATGGGTTTTCTTTTTTAAAATTGAAGTGTAGTTGACACACAGGGTTATTAGCTTCAAGTGTGCAACATAGTGATTTGACAATTCTGTATATATGTTGCCCTATGCTCACAAGTATGGCTATTGCTATACTCCCTAGAGGTAAAAGCTGGAAATGATATATACTACTCTTAAAAGGGATAGGAACATCTTAAAAATACTTGGCCAATCCATATAACTGAAATATCTTTAATTTCACCATTAAAAACACTTTCCTGAGGTGCCTGGGTGACTCAGTCCTAAGCATCTGACTTCAGCTCCGGTCATGATCTCTCGGTTCAGGAGTTTGAGCCCTGAGTCGAGCTCTGTGCTGACAGCTCAGAGCCTGGAGCCTATTTCAGATTCTGTCTTTGTGTCTGTCTCTGTGTCTCTCTCTCTGCCCCTCCCCTGCTCATATGCACTCTCTCAAAAATAAATAAAAACATTAAAAAATTAAAAACCCAACATTCCTAACATCCATCGTGATAGTTAGCCACTATTTACTCATAATCATTTTTTTTTTTTTTTAACTTCATTTATTTTGAGAGAGAATGTGCTGGGTAGCATGGGGGAGGGGCAGAGGAGAGAGAATCCCAAGCAGGCTCTGCACAATTAGCACAGAGCCTAACTCGGGGCTCCATCCCACAAACTGTGAGATGGAGACCTGAGCTGAAGTTGGACACTTCAAGGACTGAGCCACCCAAGCACCCCTATAGTCACTGTGTTAATTGGCAAAGCCTTTGGTGTTGACAGACATACAGATCATAAAAGTGTATGCATTTTTGCCTCTGGTGGGTTTCCCTTTTTATGCAATGTTTTTAAAAAAAATTTTTAATGTCTATTTTTGAGAGAGCATGAGCGGGGGAGGGGCAGAGAGAGAGGGAGACACAGAATCTGAAGCAGGTTCCAGGCTCTGAGCTGTCAGCACAGAGCTTGACACGGGGCTTGAACCCATAAACTGTGAGATTGTGACCTGAGCCGGATTTGGACGTTTAACTGACTGAGCCACCCAGGCACCCCTTTATGCAATGTTTCTATCAGGACTGCACATTGTCTCTAGAATTAAAGCTTAACCAACATACACATGATTTCATATTGTCTGTGCTGAAGCATATGTGAGTTACAGATCTAACTTCTGACCGTTGTAGAAACCCTGGATCAAGCTGTTCCCGATGATGTATTTCTGTGAATTTGACCATTATGTGAGTCAACTCACTTTACGTTTTAGCTTAAGCTGATATGAATTGAGTTCCTGACGGTTACTCTGAAAATATTTCTGAAAAAGTGGAGTATTAGAAATATAGAATGGAGGGTAGATGAGCCTATATTGGTCCCTCTTAACTCTTTTCTCAATTTTCAACTAAACAATTTCTGATATTTGTAACTTAATGCTTACAGAAAATAGTAAAACCTTCAATATTTTAAGCTAGGCCCAGTTTTTTCCTGCCAGAAAATGCAAATATCCTCTACTGTGACGTTAAGTATTTTTCTAAATTTTAAAGCTGCCTTAGTGAAACCATCTTCTGAATTTATGCCCCTCCCCACCAAGCCAAGCTTCATGGGTGGGCACTTTGTTAAGCAGCTTTCCTAGAAGACTGAAGCCCTGGGACAAAAATGGAAAGCTTTATTTCGTAAACACATGTTAATAGCACAGGAAGTACTAGGATCCTCAAAACTAAAGATCATCAGGAAAGAATAGTTATTTCTTTTTTTTCTTTCTTCCATGGAAATCACTTCCAGAAGGCTCCAACATTAAAAAAAAAAAAAAAAAAAAAAAAAAACCCAAAACAAACAAAACCCAACTGATATTGAAAGCTACTGAATGGTCTGGGGCGCCTGGGTGGCGCAGTCGGTTAAGCGTCCGACTTCAGCCAGGTCACGATCTCGCGGTCCGTGAGTTCGAGCCCCGTGTCAGGCTCTGGGCTGATGGCTCGGAGCCTGGAGCCTGTTTCCGATTCTGTGTCTCCCTCTCTCTCTGCCCCTCCCCCGTTCATGCTCTGTCTCTCTCTGTCCCAAAAATAAATAAAAAACGTTGAAAAAAAAAAAATTAAAAAAAAAAAAAAAGAAAGCTACTGAATGGTCTCCTCATAAATCCCTATCCCTTCTCCAGGGTGAAGACATGATATTTTCAATTGGATCTCTGCCTTTTTGGCTCTGGGTCTATCTATGTTTCTTACAAGAGGAGCAAGGGTGGTTCAAAAGCCTCCATGCAAAGAAGGGGTGGGCACCCTGGAACTTGTAGGAGGCCTGTGGTTCATGTACCCCAGTGGTTCCTTTGCTCCAATTGCTTTGTGATGGTGAAAGGCAAGACCCTGTGCTGCATTGATGAGATTATTGGGGCCTGGAAATAGATATGCACTGGTGGACCTTACCCTCCGGTGGGAAGCTGGACAATAAGCAAGGAAAGGGTTATGTCAACTGTTTGTTTTTGTTGTTGTTTTGTTTGTTGGAATACCACTACCCCATTTTAACAGTCACTGTAACAGTGCCCGGAGGGAGACCGTTGATAGTCCTGTTGGCAGAGGCAGGGTTGAGAGACTGGGGTTGGGCAGGGGTCTACTTCCTATTGAGGTTGGCCCCACAAGCCCTGAGATGAATAGGGGACAAATATCCATTTGTCCATGTGCCTGAATTGTTTGTAGTAACAAGAAGCCTAATTATATGAGATCCTACTGTGGGTCTATTAGACCTAAGCCTTGGCAGGTGGACTTGGCAGCAGGTCATGTGACAACCATGGCAGGGGGGAGGGGGGAAAGAAGTGGGTAATCATTCCAGCCTTGTGTTCTTAGCACCGAGGTTGTGACAGAGGCCTTCCTACTCCGGGTGTGGTCCACTGACTGGCAGCAGTGGCTTTCCTGGCAGCCTGTTAGAGTGTCAGGCCCCACCCCAGACTCGGTGAATTGGTCTGCTTTAAAAAAAACTTTTTTTTTTTTTTTTTAATGTTTTCATTCATTTTTGAGAGAGGGATAGAGTGTGAGCAGGGGAGGGACAGAGAGAGAGAGAGAGAGAGAGAGAGACAGAACCTGAAGCAGGTTCCAGGCTCTGAGCTGTCAGCACAGAGCCCGACACAGGGCTTGGATCCACAAGCTGCGAGATCATGACCTGAGCCAAAGTTGGACTTAACTGAGCCCCCCAGGCACCCCTGAATTAGTCTGCTTTTTAAAAAAGCTCTCTGATTGCTGACTGAGGCACCTTGAGAAGCATGAGCAACAGAGCTAAGAATGAATAGGGCTGAAACCTGCCCTCAACTAGGTCACAAATTTGTTGATGGAGATGGAAATGCAGGTGTGTGTGTACTTATGTGAAAGCTACGGTCAGGTAACAAGGGGCTAGGAGCACAGAAGTGGGTGTGAGCAATGCTTAACGGGCACAGGTGCCATGAACAGTGGAAGAAGCTTGGGGAGGGCTTTCCTGGGTAATGGCACCAAAGCTAAGATGTGGAAGAACTGGTCAAATGCAATGTTTCAGGGTTGCATAGATTTGAAGAACTCTGGGTTTGTACAAAGATGGGCTGAGGAAGGGTGAAACAGAACTCAGAAGACCAGTGTTCCAGGTAAGACCAGCAGGACCTGAAACCATGTGGTTGGATTCTTCCAGACTTGGGAATGGTCCTAGGACCACTGCTGGAAGGTTTAGGGAGAGATAGTACAGAACTGGGCAGGACTAGAAGGCTTGGAAGGAGCATGATGTATCCTCTTGGTGCTCAAGCTGACTTTACTGAATCTTTCCAGAAAAACCTGCAGGAGTCTTCCCCTCAGTAGTAATGATGGATTTTCCCCCAGCTGGATTGCTCCCTTTCTTTGTGCACTCACCCAGCTTGGAGCTGGCCCTAAATGGCGGTTCCTGAGTTTAACGGCAGAGGGAGAGGCCAGGCTGGCTTCCATTATTGGCAGATCATGACCCCTACTTTCCACTTGAGGTTTCCTGCCCATAAATATATGTAGACGTAGACTTTCTCAAAGTGTTGGAGAACTTTGGAGGGAAGGAGGGAAAACAGTGCCATTGATAGCAATTTAGGTGATTCTATTTTTAGCAAACAAGATGGGCCATTGAATGACCATTGCGAGGGACCAAGTCTGAATGTCTCCTGGACTTGATTTGAGAACAGTGGTTTCTCAAACTATTGATTTGAAACAGAAGAACTTTTATTCTCCCTTGACACAAAAGCTCAGTATGTGAAATAGTTAAAGATACGCCAACTTAGGAGACAGATGGCAACTGTTAGCAAATCATATATACTCCTACAAAGACACTCCTATTGTCTTTGCATCCTAAAACTAAAATCAAAAAAACAACAGTTGTTAAGCATTTACGTGGTGGTCAATTTGGATTACAGAAAAACACATTAAGCTGTCAAGTGAGTGTTTAAATCATGAGGAAGTGAAATAACCGTTCTTGGGAAGGTGATGAGATGTCTCCCAGTGCATCTCACTCACAGCTTCCTGGGGAAGAGCCTGGTGTGGAGTGTAGCTGAGATAAGCTGTCTGCCTGTACCTTCTGAGTAGGTGCTGGCTCCAGCCACAGAGTGTTCCAGAAAACAGCCTCTCGGGGTGAGTCAGCGTCTTCAAGGTGGCAAGCCTTCAAGAGGCTGGACTAGTGAGTCTGTTTGCTTCTTCCCACTCCCAAGCTCTAGCCTTCTCTCAAGACAGAACTCGTTTAAAAAAAAAAAAAAAAAGTAAAAAATAAAAAATAGGAAAAAAAAACAAAACCAACAACAACAAATGAAGGAAATTCCCCGAAGAATCTTCCCTAGGAGCAACAAAAACATCCATTGTAAACAGCAGGTTTGTCTTCTGACAGGTTTTGTTTGCAAATGATAACAATTACAGGTAATTTTTCATTTCAATTGGAGGAGCAGGTATTAAAAGGAGAGCAGGGGGGAGGGGGAATGAGAGCGGGAGAATCTCCCAAGTGCCTTATTCACTCCCGGGTCTACAACCTAACACGAGTGTGGAGGGCTAGGTAGTGTCTCCTCATTCCATTAAGTGAGATCTAATTGTGGCTGTTCGGTCTGTTGGCAGATGCAGTTTCTACATAACAACAGCCCAGAGACAGAGCTGCGTGATTAATGCCTCCAGCTGTCATATGCCCCATTATCTGTGCATTTGCATAACTTAATGGTTTAGGACAGGGGAGAGAGGATGCTTAATTTAATGTTTAGCAGGCCCTTGATAGCTGAATAATTTAAGAACTGTCAAGGGGGGTCAGTCCTACAGCGATTCAGCAAAGACAGCTATGATTTCTGCATATCGTTAAAATTCTTACTTAGGATAATTTTTTCTTCAGGAAAAAAAAAACCAATGCCTTAAGGGAAGCATGGACTCCCCCCCCCCCTTAACCGTTTCCTCCCTGAGGCAAATGGAAGTTTCATTTTTGACAAAGGTTAGATGGCCTGAGACAGCTGGTGGGGGGGGGGGGGGTGCGGTTACACTCACCTCCTATCTCCTTCCCCCTGGACCCCCGGGCACCCTCTCTCCACCACTCTGATTTTGTCTCTTGTTCTCTTTGTCTCCTCAACCGTCTCACCTCACGCACCCGGTTTTGTGACCCATTTACAATCTACCCTCCTCCCCTCGCTCACTTAGCCTGAAGGCTGATAGGGGAGGGGGCCCGCAGGCTGTTGGGGAGGAGCAGAATTTGCTTAAAATCCTCCACCTGCTTTCTGTAGGAAACACTGTCAGTTTCATTAGTTGTTAATGAATATTATTAAACTAATCTGTCATTTGTTGTCTAATTACGTGTCACCAGGCATCACAGTGGCAGCTGAGGTGACTGGTAGTGAACAATTTTCCTCCTTGAATCTTTTTTTTTTTTTTTTTTTTTTAAAAAGTAACAGGGAGAAATGATTAGCAATAAATTGAAGCTAGGTAACATTTTTTCCTTTTCTCCACTCTTTCAATAATTGTTTTCCCCCACATTCCGAACACCCCCAGGGGCTTTATCACCCCCTGGCCTGGCAGCCCACCCCCACGGTGAGGTGAGACCCCAGCCATGCCAAACTTGGGACAGCCGTACTTCTGACGTCTCCATCTTGCCTGAGACCCCAACTTCTCATGTTAGGTCATGATTCCGTGGGCCTGGAGTTTGGGTAACACTTAGTGGCTCTACGTTGCACAGACTGGGTGCAGTGCTCAGGTAGTCTGGAGGGTCCAATTTAGCTTTGGCACCTTGATGGCTGCAGCTGGTTGAACGCAGGGCTTAGCTGGGCACCGTTTTCTGTGTCGACTCACCCTCTCCACATGGTCCCTCCAGCAGGTAGTTGAACTTCTTTATATGGTGGCTCAGGGCTACCAGAATGAATATTGCAAAGACTAGATGTAGAAGCTGGCAGTGTCTAAAGGTGTGACCTAGCAGCTTTTATAGCATCGTTTCTACCATATCTGTTGGATGGTGCAGTCGGGGTCCACCCAAACTCAGTATACTCCTAACTTGAGCTGCTGGGCGCAGTCCAAAAAATTGCACATCCCTACAAGGTGGACCCTCTGAAAAGTGGGTTCAGATCTCAGTTGCGTCCTCAAAGCTGCCTGGCCGACATCTTGTGTTTGTGATTTCTCTCCAACTTCCCACGGCAGTTCTCTGAAATGTTCACTCCTCCCTGGAATGCCAAATCGAGCTTTTTCTCTCCAAGGACCTCATTTGAGTTAATCCTTCGGTGGTCTGGCTTCTATTTCTCAGAGGTGGCACGAACCTTCTGTTGCCTGAACACGTCTCTTTCAAACCCCAATCTATCACACATGTCCTTGCTTCCTTTCAAATCAGTCCTCCCATTGACTACATCCTTCATTTCCACTCTTTTCCTCAGGGACTGATGACTATTAATCCTTGCTTTTCTGGGTCCATTCTCTCCCCCTATAAACATGCTCAATCTCACCATGCAATAATAGCAGTAGTTTTTGGAAGAGTTGTCTGTGTAGAATACAATTGCATGTTCTACTCTTGTTTTTCATCTATTGCTGCTTGTAGTCAGATTCTAGGACCTTCCCTCCCGGACATCACCTTAGAGAAGGTTACTGGGACTAATCAAGTATCCAAAAGTCCGAGGTGTGTTGTGTGTGCATGTGTGTGTCTTTTGAAAGAGAGGGAGAGAGAGACTCTTGAGCAGGCACCATGTTCAACACAGTGCCCGACTTGGGGCTCAATCCCATGACCTGTGCCAAAACCAAGAATCGGTTGCTCAACCAACTGAGCCATCCATGTGCCCCCAAAGTCCGTTTTTAGCCCTTATCTTGCTTTCTTTGCACCATTAACCTCTTTCCCTCTCAAACTTTGTCTTCAGCTGCTTCAGTTTTACCAGCTCTTATGTCTTCTATCCTTCTGTTTGCTTGCAGAATCACTTTAAGGTTTTCTTGTTACTTATTTTTTATTGTATGTATGTATTTTTAAAGTTTTTTGCACGTTTGTTTATTTTAGAGAGTGGGGGAGGGACAGAGAAGGAGAGACAGAATCCCAAGCAGGCTTCACACTGTCAGCACAGAGCCTGATGCGGGGCTCAAACCGAGGAACCATGAGATCATGACCTGAGTTGAGATCAAGAGTCCAACGTCCTACCACCTGAGCCACCCAGGCACCTCAAGGTTTTCTTTTTAGATTTCTCTTTCCCAAATGTTAATGTTTCCCTGAAGTGTGTCCTTATGTCTTTACTCCTGCCTTTCTCCCTACATGGTGGCAAGTCATGGGCATATCAATTGCTGCCTATTCTGATGAAGATTCCCAAGCACATCTGGCCCAGATCCCTTTCCTGAGCAACAAGCATTCCTATGTCTATATGTGTGCATGTGGATAGTTAGTTACTAGACTTTTTTTTTTTTTTTTTTTTTTTTTTGGAGAAAGCATGTGCATGAGAGCTGGGGAGGGGCCGAGTGGCAGAGAGCCCTGATGCAGGGCTCCATTCCATGACCCTGGGATCATGATTTGAGCTGAAATCAAGACTTGGACGCTTAACCAACTGAGCCATCCAGGTGCCTGACTTAATAGACCTTGTGACCTGGATGTCTGCAGATGACTCAAACTCCACACATCTGAAGTAGGACCCACGTTGGGGCGCCTGGGTGGCTCAGTCGGTTAAGCAGCCGAATTCGGCTTGGGTCATGATCTCACGGTCCATGAGTTCGAGCCCTGCGTCGGGCTCTGTGCTGACAGCTCGGAGCCTGGAGCCTGTTTCAGATTCTGTGTCTCCCTCTCTCTGACCCTCCCCTGTTCATGCTCTGTCTCTCCCTGTCTCAAAAAATAAATAAGAAACAAACGTTGAAGTAGGACCCATGTTCAACCTGCTCCATTTCCACGTTGTTTCAAGCCTATAATTCTTCTACTCCTTTCTTTTCATGTTTAGTCACTAAATTCTACAGACTCCCTGAGTATGTCTCTTCTTTATGGCCTTCATAGCAGTCCTTATTGTCTTCCCAGCATGATGGCAACCAGTTACCTATGTTCCTTCCTTTGCACCTCCTCTACCCTTATTCTGTTACTACACGGCCACCAAAGAAATGCTTCCAAATTGCAAATTCGAATACATCGCTGCCTTACTCAAAATCCTTCAATGGTTCCCCAATCTAAAAGATTCAAGTTCAAAGTTTAACCTTGAAATAGGACATACTTTTTGCCTCCCAGCTTTATTTCTCCAGGTTCCTCCCCATGCCCTATGCTCCAGCCCCATTGCTGGTTTATGCATTCATGCCTTGGCATGTGATTGGTTTTTCTGCCCAGAGTCCTGCCCTTCCTCTTTCACTAGGCAATTCCTTCCTATTCTCTAACTCTCCACTTAAATTTAAGATGCTTTAGATCTTGCTTCTTGGGAAACATTTGCGAACGGCGGGAGGAATTCGTGGTTGTCACAAATTTGGGTAGTACTGGCCGGGAATGCTGGTAAACATCATATAATACCCAGGATAGCCCCCTCCCCCTCCCAACAAAGAATTCTCTGGCCTAAAATGCCAGCAGTGCTGCGTTTGAGAAACTACTAAGGTTTGCACTGTACTACTACTCCTTTTTATTTGCCTGTCATATGTATTTGCCACATGGCATTTTACTTATTTGAACTGTTTCTCCCTTTAGATGATACGAACTGGAGGACAAGATTTTTTATCCTGGAATAGAGAACATCTTAAGCATTATTTTAGGAAATGACTTTTGTTGATATTATTTATACATTTCTCCTGTCTACCCTCCTAGCTGTTCTCGAAACTGCTATCAATCATTTGCACTTTAGAGTGAATGAGACTTGCTTTGTTTCTTGAACAGCTTGATTGGCACAGAAGGGTAGCTTAAGAAGGAGATGGAATGCAAAGGGAGCATTGAAGGAACTCCTGGCTTGTCAGTCACTTGAGCCTGTGACTCTTGATCTTGGGGTTGAGTTTGAGGCCCACATTGGGTGGAAATAACATTAGATTTAAAAAGTACTAAAGTTGTTGATTGTCTCATGAGCTTTTCTTCCTCCATTCTCTGGATTTTTATATTTTTTTAAATTTTTATTTAAAAAATTTTAATGTTTGTATTTTTGAGAGGGAGAAGGAGAAGGGGAGAGAGGGAGAGACAGTGTGAGCAGGGGAGGGGCAGAGAGAGAGAGGAAGACACAGAATCCAAAGCAGGCTCCAGGCTCCGAGCTTTCAGCACAGAGCCCCATGCCGGGCTCAAACCAATGAACCATGAGATCATGATCTGAACCAAAGTTAGACACACAACTGACTGAGCCATCCAGGTGCCTCTGTTTTAATTTGAAAG
This sequence comes from Panthera uncia, assembly GCF_023721935.1. Lineage (NCBI taxonomy): Eukaryota > Metazoa > Chordata > Mammalia > Carnivora > Felidae > Panthera > Panthera uncia. Next base: position 19,309,122 of record NC_064807.1, read on the forward strand.
AGAGAGAGAGAGAAAGAGGGAGAGATGGAGGGAGAGGGAGAGAGAGAGAATGCAAGTGGAGGGGAGGGGGAGAGAGAATCTTAAGCAGCCTCCATGCTCAGTATGGATCCCAATGTGGGGCTTGATCCCATGACCCTGGGATCAAGAGTCAGACACTCAACTGACTGAGTCACCCAGGTGCTCCTCTTTTTTTCTCTTAAATTTCAAATGCTTTTCAGAATGTCTTCAGGCAGGCTTGATTACTGTCACTTCCTAGGACTTGTAACAGTGAGGACCAAGATGAGGGGTGCTGTTCGTATGTTGGTTCCTGGTTTATTCTCCCTTTCCCATGCTCTCTGTATTGCTGGGGGTGGGGTGCAAAATCTGCCAACTCCATTATCAAAATTCCCTTGCTGCATGGCTTCCTCTGCAAATGGGAGGCACTGGTAGAGATATGAAGGCAGGAGAAAGGAGATATTTACTGTGCTTCTGAAGTAGAGGCAGTAGTGGTGATAGAAAAGTCTGGACTCCTGGCATCCTGCCAGGCAGTGGGTACTCCTGCAACAAAGCCCTTGTGGATTCTGGGTCCAGTAGCAACAATGACTGCTGTGGACAACTTGAGGCTCCACAATTTCTGCAAAGAAACCACAGCTATGGTTCTAACCCTCCCCAGAGATGGGTACAGTGGCAGTGGTGTGGAGGTCATGGACTCTGAGAGATCTTTTCCTTTTTGATGCCCCAGTCTTGGGGATGGGAGCAACTTTTTGCAAATACTTGCAATTTCTCTAACTTCATCTGTTGGCCACCACCACCCCCTCCAATATCTCTTCCCAGATGTTTTCATTTCCTGTGTTAAATTCCCTCTCTTTGAAATACCTAGAGTGGTTTCTGTTTCTCTGATGAGACGTGGAATGGTACAGTACGAGTATGGCACGTTTCCTTTCCCAGGAATGTTTATTTCCTGGGTTATTGACGTTTAGATTAATCCTTGGGAAATTTAAGTTCCTGGAGATGAGTATGAACCCTAGGAACTGTGGTGTTTGAATTCTAATGCAAAGGGAAATGGTCTTTGACCATTAAAGATGAGATTTGCTACCTTTTTTGATAGGACATTTAGGATTCAAGGCAAGATTGCCCACCTCACTACTTTAAATCTTGATAGCCTTTTCCCACTGAATAAATCAATAGATTTGATAGAATTTTCTACTCTGTGAAGTTAGAAACAAGTCACTATTTTTTCTCATTGAGGAAAACACATTACTTGGATACAACATAAGTCTCAGAAGTATGTGGTGCTTTGATGATCTCATGTGCTATATGAGCATGAAATGATTATGCAGGAGCTAGAATAACCTCATTTGCTCCCTCACATAACCATGCCCCTATCAGGTATGTTTTCTGGAAGCTATTTAACACATTGTGATGCTTTCTTATCATAATCAGAATAAAATTCAAACTATTTACCCTAGCCTCTGTTTGTGATTTTAAGCTCTCCTAGATCGCCATGCCATACCTTCTCCCAGTAATCACTGTGTTTTTGCCAATACTGGCTTTTCTGTGCTTCAAATACAGAAGCTTGTGCCCGTCTCTGGGTTTTCATCTTTATTGCCTAGAACACGCTCTCTATGGATCCTTTCTTGGTTGACGCTTTTTGATCCAAATCTCCACTTCTTCAGGGATGATTTCATTAATGATTCTATATTAGATCACCCCTGTAAGCCTCCACTCCCTAGTTCTCTTGGATGTTTAGTAGCTCAGACTGCTGCGGTGTCGTCTAAAGTTATCATTGGCTAGTTTACTTGTCATTTGCCCTTCTCCTGCTATGAATGTAACCTCCACTGGGGGTTGATGCGTTTTCTTCACAGCTTTACCTCTAGAGTTTCAGATATTCTGTGGGACATAGTAAATGCCTAATAGACAGTTGGTGAATGACTTAATTATATGTCTACTCAATTTCAGTACTGAACATGTGCTTTGTGAACAGGACTATGGTGAGGGATAAAGGTGAGACATGACACCTCTCTGAACTGGTGTTGAATGAGGTGGAAGGGGTCAATAACCACAGTCCCCACCCCAGCAGCAACCAATTGATACTGAACGTGATATACCAGGTACTTTGCTAAGTGTCTATAGATCTCATTGAATTCTCTTAACACTGGATGAGGTCTGAATAACCCCAAATTACATACGAAAGCTGAAATAGAGAGGGGTAGTAACTACCCCAAATCACATAGGAAGTCGATGGCAAAGCCCAAAGTTGAATGTTAAATCAGTTGAATCGAAAGCTGTACTTGTAACCTCTCTACAGCACAGGTTTTCAAACACCTAATTTTGCTTTTCAGGATCCTTGTTATATAAAAAAAATCTGGATTTGATTCTTTAGGTCATCTCCATTTTAAAGAGGTAGATGAGAGAAAGATAATTCTATTTTCTATTGAAAGGCAAAAATATTAGCTAAACAACGAAAGTTTCCTCCAAACTCTAGGTCATTGCCCTTGAATTTATGGCTAATTCAGACCTCCATCCTATTCCTCATCCTTTAGGAGAGTTGAAAGAGTGGTGCAGAGAGGAAAGGTGAAGGGGGTACACACAGGAGGTAAAGATAATGTGATAAAATTTAGAGTCCAGTTTTAAAATGTGCTTTTTCATGATGCTTCAGAAGATTCTCTCCTCTTTGTCTATTTTGCCTTTCTGCCAATCAGAAATTTATTTTATTTTTATTGATTTTTATTTATTTAAAATGTTTATTTTGAGAGAGCTAAAGTGGGGAAGGGGCAGAGAGCAGGGAGGGAGAATCCGAAGCATGCCCCCTGCTCGGTATGGAGCCTGACATGGGGCTCAATCTCACCACATGTGAGATCATGACCTGAGCTGAAATCAAGAGTCAGACGCTCAACTGACTAAGCTACCCAGGTGCCCCCACCATTTTAAAAGAAATTTATTCTCTTTACCAATAATCTAGACTAGCTGTAGAATAGCTATTGACATCAGGGTCAATTGGTTTAATCATTAGAATGCTTTCTGCCTATTTCATGTTGATTAGAGGAAACAGATTGGATAGCAGAGAGTTGGACACCTACATGGGGAGGGCAGGTGAAGTTCTAATCTGTTGTGGTGTTATAGGAGGGTGCTGGCTGGTTGGGGTTCAAAAATGGGGAGCAAGATCTAGTGGGATTGAGGCATAGAGATAACCAAGATAAATGGTTTTCCAGCCTCAAAGGACCGCAGGTGACTGAACCCTACAGGGCATACAGAAGCAGCTCTTGATATAAGCAATGGTCCCCTATCTTTCTGCGGGCCAGCATCGAAACCCCTGCTTTCATCTTCCTTTTGACACACCTGGCAACTGATTATTGATCCAGGGTTCAGGGCTGGGGAGAGGCAAGATCTTAGGCTCTGCTGGGAAGATGAAGGTCTCTGAGATGACTACCTATTTCTTGGACTTTGCGGGGATTTCCCTGATTAGCCTGAGTCATTCACCCCTGGCCAGAGTTAAACTCCATGGTGAGTAAAGAAATAGAGGAAACAGGAGAGGCCACATGTAAGCATTAAACTCACAGAGTGAGCATTCAGATATTCTTGTCTTGGCTCTTTGTCCATGGCTCTAGAATGAGCTTCAGGTGGGGGTGTGGGGAAAATCTCTCATTTTAGGGGGAGAGGAGCAGAGGGAACTCCGAGCTTTCCCCAGATTTCTGTAAGAAACAGATCTGCTTCACCCTACTGGAAACTATCAACTTTAAACAAACAAACCCTAGGAAGCTTCTCCGTAATGGCAGAATAAATCTACGCTTACATTTCTCTTGAAATAACAAGGAGATGAAATACAAAGAAAAAACCTTGCGCTCACTAACATAAATCAGCCCTGTTGTTGTGATCAGCACATATGGTATGGTAACGTTGCCCACTGCTCTGAGACCCGCTAATAGAAGACCATATGTGCTTCCGCAAGATCAAAACACAACAGGCCTGGTTTAAGACTCCGTGGTGGCCCTGACTCTGAACTTACTTGTGTTTATTGGTTTGTGTTTCTGCTTTAGCACATTCTTACTGCCATAGTCTCTCCCCTTCCCTCATTTTTTTCTTTCCTATCTTTCGGATGCTGAGAGGGCTGGATAATTTAAAAACTTGTGCTTGGACTTGGTAGAGTTCTGGTAGTGGGCTGAGGCCTTGAGACACAGGAGCCAGGAAGGGGAGTCATTATTGATGATGCCTGTAGGATAGAGCCCTCTCTTACTGCTTGAAGGTCTGTCCTTCTTCCCCCCAGCTTTGAAATATTGACAGGGGTTCCTGGGTGGCTCAGTCGGTTGAGCGAATGACTTTGGCTCAGGTCATGATCTCATGGTTTGTGAGTCTGAGCTGCCACATCGGGCTCTGTGCTGACAGCTCAGAGCCTGGAGCCTGCCTATGATTCTGTGTCTCCCTCTATCTCTCTCCCCCTCCCCAACTTGTGCGTGCGCTCGCTCGCTCGCGCTCTCTCTCTCTCTCTCTCTCTCTCTCTCCCTCCCTCCCAAAAAAAAAAAAATATAAAAAAAAAATAAAAAAAAGAAACATAATTGACAAAAAAAAACTCCACACATTTAAGGTGTCAAAGGTGATCACTGGATATGCATATACATGGTGAACGGATTACCAGCCAAGCTAATTAACATCTGTCACCTCACATAGTCCACTTTGTGCCGAAAATACTTCAGATCTACTTCCAGCAAATATCAAATAGACAACACGGTATTATTAACAAGTCACCATGCTATACGTTAGATCACCATGCTATACAGAAAAACACTTGACTGTTGGAATACCCTAATTACAAGGAGTTTAGAGATTGAGGTTTAAGCAATGAAAAGAGGCTTTGTTTGGTTTTTCTGTCCCCCTTTGATTGAAGTGTAGGAATACAGATTTGTGGTGGGGCAGAGTGAGAGGACCCACTGTTTACTTTGCTACATAAATTTAAAGTGAACGAGGAGCTTCTGGGTGGCTGAGTCAGTTAAGCCTCTGCGTCTTGATTTTGGCTCAGGTCATGATGTCATGGTCCTGAGATGCAGCCCCATGTCGGGCTTCGCGGTGGGGGGTGGAGCCTGCTTAGATTTCTCTCTTCATTTCCCTCTGCCTCTCTCCAGCATGTTAACTGTCTCAAAAAAAAAAAAAAAAAAAAAAAAAAAAAATACCCCCCCAAAAAAAATATAAAACATACCGACTATACACGACGCTCTTTAATTTTTTTTTTTAGACACCTTATAATGCTCCACAGCCACCCGG
>NC_064807.1:19314456-19464503 GCF_023721935.1 Panthera uncia
AAAAAAAAAAAAAAAAAAAAAAAAAAAAGTATCCAGCCAGCAAACGTATACTGAATCCTGACTATGCACAAGGCTCTATGCTAATTATTGTTCATTAGACCTTATAATGCTCCACAGCCACACGTGCACAGATGCCCTCTCCATCCTGCCAGGGTCAAAAACAAATTCTTAAATCCATGAAGGGCATTCTTGCCACTCTTTCCTGGAGCCCGTTGTCACTGTAAGCAACATGCAGAAAATTAAATTGAGCTGTTAAATCGCATTTCTGTATCCGGTCATTCACTTCCTAGAACCTGCCTGTTCTCCCAAAGACACCACTGACGATCAGAAGAAATGAAAACACCATCTGTGCTCCAAGTGTGTTCTCTTCCTTGAACTTCAAAGTGACTGGAGATCCATTTGCATCAAGAATGAGAGTATCTTTGGGGCACCTTGGTGGCTCAGTTGGTTAGGCTTCTGACTCTTGGTTTGAGCTCAGGTCATGATCTCACGGTTCCTGAGTCGGAGCCCTGCATCCACATCTGGCTCTGTGATCGCAGTGCTCTGTGTTCACAGCACTGAGCCTGCTTAGGATCCTTTGTCTGCCTCTTTCTGTCCCTCCCCTGCTCGTTGCATGTCTCTCTGTCTCTCAAAAATACATGTTAAAAGAACTTTTTAAAAGTAAACAAGTGAGGATGTGCAAATGAAAACCCAAGTTATAAATGGGACTGGATGCACGGTGCATCGTATTTTGGGAGCTGAAAGAACCGTGGGAACATAAATGTGTTTATCTTTGGGATGAACGTTTGAGAGTGGTGCCTGGTTAACATGTTACCTTCTGACTTGTTATGACCTGTGTTTACCTGCTTTTCCTGTTCACGGCAGATCCCAGATAGGTCTGAATAAGCTCCTGATGGATGCTGGACTTTAGGGGAGCCAAAGATTCTGATGGGAGGGGGGAATAAAATGCCAAACTCGTTACTGAAGTAAAACTTGGTTATCGTATGAATGAAAAAAATATCCTCTTTGTCAAATTAATAATGACTTCATTCAATGATGTCATTTTCTGAGTCCTGGGCCGTAGCATCCCCATGAAACCAGGATATCTGCCAAGACTCCTTTATTGCAGGCTGGGTGACCATGGTTTCATTAAGTTTGATGTATCCGGGCTTTACATATTTTCCCATGCTGATTAATCCTGTGCCATGTTAGTGCCACAGAATTATATTGTTTCAAAGTCAACATTGACACCTTAATCCAATTTGGGCTAAAAGGGGCAACTACCTTGAAAATGGTGTCCTTTATTTAGAAAATTTTTCAGTGGTGACTTGGGACATCATTGACTTCCTAACTGTAAAGGGGGATGTGGCTCTCTGTGTAACGATGTGACACAGTGGAACAAATGCCAAATAGTTCGAGGTGTGTTAGGTATGAAGAGGTAGCATTGTTTAGGGCAGTGGTTCCTAAACCCAGGTGATCACTGGAGTGAATGGGGCGGGGAGGCTGTTAACATCACCAGGCTCCCACATCTGAGGATTCCGATTCAAGAGGCCTGGGCTGGGTCCAGGCATCTATCTAGAAAGCTTCTTTAGGTAATGCTGGTGATCACTGGGGTTGGGAAACACCAGCTGGAAAACCCTTATCTCGAGTTTCAGTTCAGGTTCTGCTATATTTTCATTCAGTCAACTGCCCAGCTAATCAACCAGCTGTTACATGCCAGGCCCTGGGCAGGGGGCTGGGGGGCAGAGGTTAACAAGACTGATGTCCCCTGCCAAACCATTTAATGGCTCTGGGCTCCATTTTCTCATTTCTGAATAGAGGTTAGATGAGATTTCAAGTCTTGCCCAACTCTCAACCATCTGTGATACTTAAGAAACCGAGCCCCTGAACTCAAGCGCCTGTCAACTTCTTTTTGGTTCTTAGTGCCAAGTTGACATTTTCCAATTCCAGTTTTCTACCTTGCGTTAGACCTTTGCCTCAAAGCAACAGAGCTTCCTGTCTGCCTGATGGAAATGATAAAAGATTTCCTCTCTACTTCTGGAAGCTACTGAGCTGAGAACTTCCCCAAGGCTTTATCAGGGCCCTCTTATTCCTCTTCATCATGGTAGCACTACTGACACAACTTAAAAAAAGGTGGCTCCCTCTTTGTTGGGTGAAAAGCCCTTGCATTTTCCTCTTCTAGTCCCATCAGAGGCCCAGATGAGCTAGATACAAAGCTCTAAATGCAGGTGAAAATGGTACAAATGTGGACCTTTGAAAGCAAAGGGGCTGAACTAAGGGGAGAGCACATTTTCTCAGCATCTACCAGGATGGGATGGAGAGTGGGCTGGGTGAGGGGGTTGCAGTCAGAGACCCAGTCTGCCTTTAGTGCACAGTAAAACCTAAAACAACACGCAACCTGAAAAGTAAAGAGGTTTTCACCCACTGGCTCTATGTGAACTTGGAACTTTCAAAATGTAGATAGAATGGAGTTTATTGTTTTCTATAGAACTCTTTCTATAATCCAGGGAAGTTATTGTTTGTTAGTGTCATTAGAGTAAAGCTGATGCAACTTCTTAGGATTAAGGAGATTGTCTCTCATTCTCAAGGGTCTGAAAATTTCAGGACTCCTCAGAGTGAGCTTTGAAGGTTGTTGTATCCCCTGAAAAGTGTCTTGTAGCTCTGCCTTGGAGAAGGGAAAGGTCAGGAACCTACTGTGTGTTTTCAGGCTTGCCCCACTCAGATGGTTCTAGAAGCTATCAGTTAATATAGGTTAGTGAAGCAGGTGGTGAAATTCCTGGTCTAAAGGGCGGTACTGTTAGCCCCAGTGATAGTGGGTTTTTGGGGATGTGAAATCAGTGTTGCTAGATCTTTGGAATTTTTCCAACTAGAGATCCAGATTTTTTTTTTATGGTGGCGGACAATTCATGTGTTTTGTTTTTGTTTTTTTTTTTTCTTCTCATCTACTTGAGAGAGCATGAGCAGGGGCAGACAGAGGGAGACCCAGAATCCAAAGCAAGCCCCAGCCTCCGAGCTGTCAACGCAGAGCCTGACACGGCGCTTGAACTCAATGAGCTGCAAGATCATGACCTGAGCCTAAGTCAAACACTTAGCTGAGTGACACCCAGGTGCCCCTATTGTGGTGGACCATTTAAATTATAACTGCACACATACCCCTGACAGCTTTTGAAGCTAGTCTTATCACAGCCCAATTTCTGTTAGTTACTCACATGAAAGACTTTGGCTACTCGGAAGTAAGCTGAGGGAATGCACACACCCACAATCCTCTGAAAGGTTGAACCTCTTCTTCGTGTTTATTGTGATGGAATCCAGTTACAGAAGCTTGAGGTTGGAAAGCAGAGCATAACACCTGGTCTAGGTAATCATTCTGAGGTACTGTGTGAGGATGTGCGATCTTAGTTAGATGCAGCAGGGCTATTTCTGGTATGGCCTTTCTGTTCAGTAGCACAACGTGTGGTGCTCCTGGGAGTTGGATGTTAGAAAAGCTGAGTAACTGTCCATAATGGTTTTGTATCAAGGCATCTCCACATGGAGGTTCTTTCAGCTGGACGTGGAGTTTGATTGTGAACACTATTGCTTTCTCCTATCCTGTGCCTGCTTAGTTCAGAGCTGGGTTCTTTTAATGCTTTCCCCTTCTCTGAGAAGTTACCACCTTCCTTCTCTTCCGAAGGTGTGCTTTCCCCAGATCCCTCCTTCTTTGACTTACAGAGTAGGGTGTAAATCGCCTAAGTTCTTTCTCCTCCTTATTTGTGCTTTGGGGTAAGGGTGTTACATCCCATTTCAAGAGTTGGGAAGAGAGCAAAGAAGTCAGGGTGCTTTTCAACTGGGTGTGGGGACTTAAATTTTTTTCCCTTTCAAGTTTCTGTGGAGATCAGAAAAAGTTCTTAGATGTCTCCTGTGTAAGATTTAACACCTTGCCATTAAGTCAAAATGTAAGACACATCTCCTACAACTGTATAACTTTTGAATCTTATTTTTTAATAGAGCATCTATATCCTTGATCTCAAGTTGCATTACAAAATCAACTGAGCACCATGTTGGTGACAGTCCGTGTCCTGAAAAAAATCAAATGTCATACTATAGTTGGATAATTTGTAGTGAATTTGGTAGAATCTTTATAAATGTGTACATCAGAATCACAAGTGATTGTGTGGTATGCTCGGATTAGAAATGGTGAAGTACTTGTGGGGCTCTTTTGCTAGTATCCAATCTCCACAGTGGAAATACTCTTGAGTCTGGGGATAGGGTAGGGGGGCTGGAAGTGGCTGACAACCAGCTGTGGTGGTCTTGCAGAGGAAGAGCCAGGGAGGTAAGTATTCCACCCTCATTGTCCTGTCTACTGTCTGGTCTCTGTATTGGCCAAACCCAACTGGAAGCTTATTAATATTGTCCATTTGGGTCACAGAATAGAAAGGGTGGAGAGTGGGTGTGGAATAACAAATGGAAGTTATCTGACAGATAACAGACTTCCAGATAAAGTTATGAGATGCCAGTTTGTTCTGGATTCAGGTAAGTGTAATATTTAGCATTTCTGTATTGGAATGTTCAAACTGTATTCAAAAGAAGCATTTGAATAAACACTGTTAAAGGAATGTAATTTCTTTGTAAGGGATAAACTGTATGGTTCATACAATTCAACAAATATTTAGTGAATCTTTACTGTATTCCTAGTATTGTGGCCGTCTTTTCTGTGACCCATATTGACACCGTAATAGAGGGTAAGATTAAATGATAATTACGTTGGGAGCAGCTGGAACTACCTTTGCTTTGTAAATCTGTTTAAGAAGCTGTCCCTCTGCCTTTCATATGTCGTATAGAGTGATTGTTTGATATCAACGAACCTTTGTACTGTTATATTCTGTAAGAAGATGGTTTCCAGGAGCAAGCAAACGAATCTTTTTAACAGCTCAATTATTGTGCAAGTTTTAAATTATGGATCAAACAATCTTAGAGTTGCAGTTAGTTTCCTCCTTATAAAATGAAGGTTAAATGAGATAATACATATATTTGACCTTTTAAAAAGACTTTAATGAAGGTTAACTGATTTAAAATAAGAGCAAAAACCTATCCCTGTCACTACCCTCAAAATTCAATATTTTCAGGTTTCCTTAGTCTTTTAAACCTCAACCTTCTGCATGGTAAGAGATTTTTTAATTTGCAAGTGAAATAAACCCACACTTCAAGTGGGATTAGGTGTGAGAGCATCAGGGCATTGCTACCATTTCTTTCTCAGGAGGTCTGCCCTTCTCCAGAGGTCTCCATCCCCAGGTTGACTTTCTTCAGGGGATAAAGATGACTGCTCCATTCCAGACTTCACCCCTACTTACCGATGTCTCTGTCAGTTTGGGTTCTGTAAAATGGTGCAGAGTGAGTGGTTTCAACAACAGGAATTTAGCTCTTAACAATTGTACAAACTGGAAAACCAAGATCAAAGTGCCAGAAGGGTCAGTATCGAGAGTTTTCTCCTTGGGTTGCAGGCAAATGGCTATCATCTTGGCCTTGGTGTGTGTGTGCATGCGCGTGCGTGCGTGCGTGTGTGTGTGTGTGTGTGTGTGTGTGTGTAGAGATTGAGAGGGAGGGAGGGGAAGCAAGCTGTCTGGTGTCTGTTCTTATAAGGGTGCCGTCCTGTCATGAGGACCTCCCCTTCGTTACTTCATGCAAACCTCGTTACCTCCTGAAGGTCCCATCTTCAAATACTATGACACAAGGGACAGGGGCTTCCACACAGGAATTTAGGGGGAATGCAGTTCGATCTCTAACACCGGATTTTGCCGGCAGAGATCTTCTCCCCATTGAACAAAAGTGGTTTTCAGTTTGGAGTAAACTAAACCAGTCATGGTAGCCAGGGAATACCCCTAAGTGATGAGCAAAGTTTTGCCCACAGTTGATAGAATCATTTTAGCAAGGAGTAGGGGGATGAGCTGATGTGGACTGGCTTGTTTGGGGGTGGGAGGAATTCTGTCCAAGCAGTGTGGCTGCTCTCTAAGACGGGAGGGGAAGAAAGGCATCCGCAGGGTGAGCTGAATTTAACACACCTATTCCCCTTGCATGGGCTAGTCAGCTTGTTTCAGTGATAGATTTCTTGTCAGTAACATAACTAAATTGAATTTCAGAATTTCTCATGAATGTGTATTAGTGTTAGGGTTTCAGAATTTTTGTCTGATCCCCTCAGCAGTGATTGCTGCATAATGCACAAAAGCTACTACTACTGGAACCATGGGTTCTAGAAAATCCATATTCCCACAGCAGTGGAGCCCCTGCTCCCTTAGTGGTCTCCCCTGAAGAAATCCAGCCTTGGCATGATTTTTGAGCTGCTTTTCTCAGGCCACATTGCTCCAGAAAATGTTAGTAGGTTACTGTCAAAGCCTAAGGCTGTCAACTTTTGTCCTCTCGTAGAAGGAAAGGATATCTAAAAATTATTTATTTTTTAATTTCTTAAATGATGAATCAGGTCATTGGGATTGTGTTGGCCACAATTAAGTCTTATATTTGCTTATTTTGGAGAAAGTGAATTTTAATCCTTACATTTATGCTTTTGTCATTCTATTCTCAATATCTCATTACACATGACTTTCTTAAAGATTTAAACAGAGCCTCTGCTATGTTGTCTGTATCATGCTAGCTATGCCGGGAAACGTACGTGTATAAGAGACCGTTGCTAAGGATACTATCTAGATGGCAGAACAAGACTAATTGCAGAGAAATGATGACAAACCAACCCTATCCTAAGTGTGATAAAAGATCAGAACAATAGATACTTATAGGAAGAAAGATCCCAATGGATTGAGCTTTCATGGGGGCTTTGTGGGGATAGTGGCCCTTGAACTGGGCTCTGAAGGATACATAGGAGCTGAATCTGAAAAAGAAAAGAATTGGGGGCAAGAGCTTTTGAAAGGCTTTGGGAATAAGTACTGGCATGATGTGTGTTGGGACTTCTGACAAGTCCAAGCAGAGAGAGACTCGTGTGGGAAAGGAGGGTGAATGGATAGGATAGTTCTTGATTATGTCTCTTCCCATTCCAAAAGGTAACAGCTTTCAGTTGCTTTAAAAAACAACAACATGTAAACCATGAAGTTTGGAATTCTTTTAGATTTTTATACTCAATGGACATGACCTTCTGTAACTGTCTCATTGATGACACCCTCCCCTCCACCTTTAAGTTTTTTCTGGTTGATTCCTTGGACATTTTTTTAAATTATTTTTTTTTAAATTTTGTTTAACGTTTATTTATTTTTGAGACAGAGAGAGACAGAGCATGAACGGGGGAGGAGCAGAGAGAGAGGGAGAACACAGAATCAGAAGCAGGCTCCAGGCTCTGGGCCATCAGCCCAGAGCCTGACGCGGGGCTCGAACTCACGGACCGCGAGATCGTGACCTGAGCCGAAGTCGGACGCTCAACCGACTGAGCCACCCAGGCGCCCCAAATTATTTTTTTATTAAATATAATTTATTGTCAAAATGGTTTCCATAGAATACCCAGTGTTCATCCCAACAGGTGCCCTCCTCAATGTCCATCACCCACTTTTCCCTCTCCCCCACGTCTCCGTTAACCCTCAGTTTGTTCTCAGTATTGAAGAGTCTCTTATGGTTTGCCTCCCTCCCTCTCTGTAACTTTTCCCTAACTTTTCTGTTAGGTTTCTCCGTATCCACATAGTGAAAATATATGGTGTCTGTCTTTCTCTGCCTGAATTATTTCACTTAGCATAATACCCTCCAGTTCCATCCATGTTGCTGCAAATGGCCAGATTTCATTCTTTCTCATTGCCAAGCAGTATTCCATTGTATATATAAACCACATCTTCTTTATCCATTTGAATTCCTTGGACATTTTTTATGTGTTTAGAGGCACAGTTTACTAAGGTTTGCAGATGGCACCCCCCTCTCCTAGTGGGGGTCTCTGTCCTTCGCTGAAATTCAGCCCTGACTCTAACCGAAAAAGCATGAATGCTATAGGCTAGAAAAGGAGGGGAATTGAAACCAGGAATGAAATGCAGAAGGGAAAGGCAGGTAGATTCTGAAACTGCGACAATTCCATAAACTGTAAAGCAAGCCCATAGTTTTGGGTTAAATTAAAATACGTATTTTCATTGTCAGTACTTAGGATGAGTTACGCTTTGGAAATATTAAGACATGGTGCTATTCTCTTGATAATTCCAGTTGGATTTTCTCAAAGCATAATAAAATATGTACGTGTGTGTATATGTAGACACTTGTCAACTTGATTAGAAAATGTGAATTTTAATTTACCAAAGAATCGTTTTTCATGTTTACTACTTGAAATTTTGGATTTAGATCTATGTTCCTTACTAACTTCTGGAGATGTCTAAAATCACATTCTGAAAATGTCTTAAAAGGGGTGATGTAGGTGTTTGTTTCTTAAGGGGCTCCTTAGTTCTGTTTCAGTGTTATTTCTTGGGATTCTTTGATTTACTCTCCAGTGGAACACAAAACCCGGTATTCTAAACAAACGTATGGTCGATAAACTTCTGACATTTTTGTTGGGGACTCTGTGAAGTTGGTATCTGGATTGTCATTGGAAGTAAAATATTTTGAGGTTAAAATTCTCAACGTCCTACTCAACAGGACCACAGGTGATTATTCTTAGCGTGCAAGTAGGCAAAACTTTCCTATCCTCCTGTTGCTGGTGATATGCTCCATTTACACAAATGTCATTTAGTTAAGATAACTGCTCATTTATTTGTCCATTTGTGGTTTCTGACCCGTGACTCTTCTGGCGTAAATTGCTGAGCATTACGTTGGAGGCTTCTCCAAAGGTGTCTACTTATAATTGTCAATTGCCTTAACTCTCTACCTTAAGGCTTTCTTACTCCCTTCTTCTTTCCTCCTTTTGACTCCACTCTTGATTATCTTGATTATGTAGCTCACCTTTGGCTTTTTGATTTCATTTTTCTTTAAACTCCATCCCCTAGTAGCCACATTGTGGTTAGGAGTGCAAATTCTGGAGCGTAATCCTGGTTCCATGACTTAGTTGCTGTGTGATATTGGACAGGTGACTTCTTTGTTCCTTCCGTGAAGCGGAATCGTAATGGACTGTATCTTATCAGGTTGTTTTGAGGAATAAGGGAGATAATGCATGTGAAGGGCCCAGTACTGACTCCTCTTAAACACCATGTAGGTCAAGGTGTTGTTGTAATCATCAACACAGGGTTTAAGTATCTTTAAAACACATTTGTTTTTCATTCACTTAATATTGCCTGTGGGTCTGGAACATTCTTCCAAAGATTGACTCAATGATAAAGTCTGGTCTGACCTTGTGACATGCCTATCTCAACATGTATTTTCTTGGTTGAGGGTGCAGGTGGGGGTAGATGGAGGGTCTCACTGTCAGTCAAGTGCTTGGGCTCAGAAATGACAGGCATCAGTGTCATGCCGAATTGGCCAGAGTTAGTCCCATGACCCAAAGGTAAAAGAAACAGAGACATCATCTTCCTGTGAGTCCAGCACTCAATGTGGCCACGTATAAAGAAAAATTGACAGCAGTGAGTGCAGCCACAGATCGGGAAAACGTCCTCCAAGGAGCCTGCTGATGTTGGAACCATAGTCCCATTAATAAAAGGACCTTAAGTGTTCCATTAGTTTTCAGAATTCTGAGGCTCCGTTATGGCCTGGGCAATCTGAAATAATGGCTGAAATTTAGAGGAAGGCTGTTGCTTCATGGAGAATGCATGAAGGATACAATGAAATGATCCCGAATGGCTTTGAGAGATTCGGTGCTGGTGATGAGGGTGGGGGTGTGACAGTTATCTGTCGGAATCCCATCTGGTGTGGTTCACTAAGGGCATAGACCTGGCATTTTGATCTTTCCCTTAATGCTGTTTTTTCAAGGGAAGAATGGATGGCGCTCTTGGTGGAGCGAGAAGAAAGCCCAGCACGGCTTTGGGCCTGGTGGCTGAGAGAGTTCCCGCTCCCTGACAGTGGAATCAATTCTGTCACACAGGCACAGATAATTAAAGAAGTACAAAATGACCAGCGGAAATGGAGCCAGGCTTCATGTTCCAACAGGATTGGCACCAGCTGGTGGCCACGCATCACTTCTGGGGTTTCTGGGAGTATTTCAAGTACTGCCTGTCACCAATATCTTCTGTAGTAGGGGCCCCTCGTCTGCTTCTGCAGTGACAAGTATTGGCAGTCCCTTGAAATGGTGAGCCGTTCTGGTGCCCAGGGGAGAGGTCCCTCTGTCAGCACTGATTTTGTTTGGAGTAAGTGTGTAAAGAACCCTTACCTGAAGAGAGGCAGGATGGAGCATGGGCGTTTGAACAGAATTGTGCCAGAAACCGAGGTACCTTGATTTTCATATAGCTTCCCGTAAAAGGTTACTGTGAGAAACTGGACATGTCACTTTATTTTGTTTGGACCTGTTTCATTAAAAAACAACCCCCTCCCTCCCCCCCCCCCCAACAAACCTCTGCCTATTTTGGAGTATTAACCGGAAAGGCAAATGTGAGGAATTTGCAGATGTGTAAAAAGCATGAAGATCATGGAATGGATATTTTTCTCTTTACAAAGTAATAGAGGGGTGCCTGGGTGGCTCAGTCGGTTAAGTGTCTGCCTTTGGCTGAGGTCATGATCTCACGGTTTGTGAGTTCGAGCCCCACATAGGGCTCTCTGCTGTCAGCCTGTTGGTGCAGAACCCACTTCGAACCCTCTGTCCCCGTCTCTGCCTCTCCCCCACTGGTGTGTGTGCTCTCTCTCTCTGTCTCTCTCTCTCTCTAACTTAAAAACACAATACATTTTATTATAAAACTTTGGAAAATATGAATAAGCACAAGTAAAAGTTTAACATAAAAATAATGAAAACCAAACACGATGCCAAGGCATAGAGATGACTGCCATTAACAAAGCACTGTATATCTTTCTAAGAATTCTATAATCTACTCTGTCCATATAAATGCACATTTAGAACATCTTTTTCTATTGTTACATGTTTTAAGTGGATGTGTAGCAGTTCACTGAATGATAGTTTAACTTGTAAAACCAATGCCCTGTGAAGGATATTGAGGTTGTGTTTAGTTTTGCCCTGCTTTGTAGAACTTGTCCACTGTTATTGGTTATGCGGTTTGGGTGGGATTTTCCTTTTCTCTCTCTCCCCCCCTCAGATTAGCCCTCTTTGGCTTCAACTACTTCATGGAACCCCAGGCCCCTTGCTGCAGATTTGTTGAGGAGGGAACAAGGAACCTGAGTTACTTCAGTTGGAATGAACCTCAGCATGTGTTCTTTGGTTGGGAAAAGAGAAAAATCTCTCTGCTTCTAGAACAGCTGCAGCCATTTTTTCCGTAAGTCCCGCTGAAGCCAAAGGAAGGACAAAGTCAGCACATGGAGAAAGGCAGAGCCAGGGAGAGTGGGAGAAAATGAAGCTGGGTGCACCTAAAACTATGGTGGAGACTCCAATTACTTTGGGGTCTTGGTGTATGCTAATGAGCAGATTGCTTCATTACTGAACCCAGTTCGAGTCGAGGTTCTGTTGTTTGAAACATGCTATGTGATACATCCATTTAAAATTTTTGTTTGGGGTGCCTGGGTGGCTCAGTCATTTGGAGTGGCCGACTTCGGCTCAGGTCATGATCTCGCGGTCCGTGAGTTCGAGCCCTGAGTCAGGCTCTGTGCTAACAGCTCAGAGCCTGGAGTCTGTTTCAGATTCTGTGTCTCCCTCTCTCTCTGACCCTCCCCCATTCACGCTCTGTCTCTCTCTGTCTCAAAAATAAATAAACGTTAATAAAAAATAATAAAATTTTTGTTTAGTTTTAAGAGAGATTGTGAGCAGGGGAGGGGAAAAGGGGGAAAGAGAATCTCAAGCAGGCTCCATGCCAGTGTGGAGCCTCATGTAGGACTCAATCTCATGACCATGAGATTAAGACCTGAGCCTAAATGGAGTCAGATGCTTAATGACAGCCACCAGGCACCCCAACACATCCATTTTATTTTGTTTATTGTTACTTTTGTGTAGCATTTATTTTTGGGAGACAGAGCACAAGCCGGGGAGGGGCAAAGAGAGAGGGAGACACAAAATCTGAAGCAGGCTCCAGGCTCTGAGCTGTCAGCGCAGAGCTGGACGCGGGGCTCGAACTCACAAACTGTGAGATCATGACCTGAGCCAAAGTTGGACACTTACTCAACTAAGCCACCCAGGTGCCCCAAGACACATCCATTTTAAATAGCACTGCAACCTGGGTGGCTCAGTCGATTGAGTGTCCAACTCTTGATTTCGGTTCAGGCTATGCTCTCATGGTTGTGGGATCGAGTCCTGCATTGGGCTCTGTGCTAGGCATGGAGCCTGCTTGGGATTCTCTCTCTCCCTCTCTCTGTCTGCCACTCCCCCACTCATGCTTGCACTCTCTCTTTCAAAATAAGCATTTTTAAAACACTGCAACAACATACCGTGTTAAATTGTCATGCACATCCGTGACCTTTTCCTTTGTGTATGTTTTAGGAAATAGGGCATACGTAGTTCAAATCCCCTTGCGTTTCTTTTTACAGTTTTTGTGTTCCCACTGGGTTTGATGGGCTTTCACTGCCGACAGAAGTTTCCTGAAGCTCCTTCTAGGACAAACTGCGGTTGGACTACTAGAATTTGCCCGGATAGCCAGAGGGACTGCAGTGTCTGGAAATCACTCGGGTGCAGGCCTTAAGCAGTGATGAGTGGGAGAAAGAGTAGGAAAACCCAGCTCCTCTGTCCCAGTTCTGAGGCAGGCTTTGCGTGTCCTGATGGCCTAGTTCCTCGAGGGACCTCGATGAAGCTATACGTTTTGCAGGACTTGCCACGCATGCACCTTGTTGTGGACTCCTCTCCACGCTGTCCTGCCCGGGCCCTCTCCCTTGCCAGGTCTCCCCTGGGAGCATGTGTGTACTAAACCACACATGCACGAATCTTCATTCCAGGTTCTGCTCCTGCAGCCCCATCTAAGCCAGCTAGTGAACAATATTCAGGTTTTTGATGGAACTAGCTTTTAGTTAAGATGATGAAAGGCTACTGTACCTGCAGGGCGGGTCAGATGGTTTGATGGTCTGGCCTGTGACATCGGATCTCTGGTATCTCAACAGATGAAGAAGGCAGGGGCTTCAAGGCGTCTGACAGTGGTCTGTTGAACATACTTCTGTGCAATTTTGAAACTGGCTTTGGGTCGCTGAATGAATGTGGCAGTGCTTACTTCCTTTGGGAAACTGAATATTATCCTGTCTTGCAGAGCTCAATATCATGGTCTTTTTTTGCTCAAGTCTCCATTCCCTTTGTTTAATTTCATCCCATTTTCCATAGTTATGGTCTCTTGCACAACCCTAAAAACTCCTTATATTTGGTACTAACAATTCAAATATAATAAAAGAGGGGTTGTTTTTGCATTAGAAAAGTCAGGAGTCTCCCTGTGGGGGTGTGGGGGGAGGGTAATGGCATTTTAAGTCCTGCAGGGGGCCTGCTCTGTTGTGGGAAGCATCTCCACCCCCCACCCCATGCTTTGGGGTTGGTAACGTTAGTATTGTTTTGGATGCCTCTCTACCCTTCATAAATATTTTTCATCTGTCCTTCCAAAGCCTTTTGCCTGTCCCTTCCCTTGCTTTTCCATTGTAACTATTTGAGTTGAAGCTCATACCATTTATTAAGGACTGTTTGTGTCCCCTCCCCAATCCCTATGTTGAAGCCATCACCCCCAATGTGACTGTATTTGGAGATAGGTCCTTTAAAAGAAGTTATGAAGGTAAATGAGGTCCTAAAGGTGGGGTGTGTGTCTGAAAGGATTGGTGGTTTTATTTATTTTATACACACACACACACACACACACACATTTATTTATTTATTTTTAAATTTTTAAAATGTTTATTTTTGAGAGAGAGCATGAGAGTGGGAGGGGCAGAGAGAAGGAGACAGAATCCAAAGCAGGCTCCAGGCTCTGAGCTGTCAGAAGAGAGCCTGATGCAGGGCAGAATTCATGAACCGCGAGATCATGACCTGAGCCGAAGTTGGACGCGTAACCAACTGAGCTACCCAGGTGCCCCTATAGTTATTTTTTAAATTTGTTTTGAGAGAGTGAGCAGAGTAGGGGCAGAGAGAGAGAATCTCCAGCAGGCTCCGTGCTGTCAGTGTGGCACCCAGTGTGGGGCTTGATCTCACGAACTGTTGGATCACAACCTGAGCAGAAACCGAGAGTTGGACACTTAACAGACTGAGCCCTCTGGTGCCCCTGGACTGATGGTTTGATAAGGGGATGAAAGGACACCGGCAGCTGTTCTCTCTGTGCACGCCTAGAGGTAAGGCCATGTGAGGACACAACAAGGTGACAGGCGTTTGCAAACTAGGAAGAGAGACTCCGAGGAAATCAACCTTGCTGGCACCTTGATGTTTGGACTTCAAGCCTCCAGAACTTTGAGAGAGAAAATTTCTGTTGTTTAAGCCACCCAGTCTGTGGTATTCTGTTACGGTGGTCTGAGTAAACCCATACACCATTTTACATTGGGATTTTTCTCCCCCCAGCAGTTACAGGATTTATAATAGTAGACTTGTCTCCCAGTCCCCAGTTCATTCTGGTTCTATTTCTTACAGCATCATGTACATCTTAAGCTGAAATCCTTCCATAGCGCATCAGTGACACATAGGAAAGCTTAAATGGTTTAAGCTGGATGTTCAAGGTTACCATAATCGAGCCCTGGACCTCCCTTCCAGCATCTTCTCTCTCTACTTCATGTTTAAACTCCATGTTCCACCTCTTGCGCTGTTGGTGGGAATGCAAACTGGTGCAGCCACTCTGGAAAACAGTGTGGAGTTTCCTCAGAAAATTAAAAATAGACCTACCCTATGACCCAGCAATAGCACTGCTAGGAATTTATCCAAGGGATACAGGAGTATTGATGCATAGGGGCACTTGTACCCCAATGTTTATAGCAGCACTCTCAACAATAGCCAAATTATGGAAAGAGCCTGAATGTCCATCAACTGATGAATGGATAAAGAAATTGTGGTTTATATACACAATGGAATACTACGTGGCAATGAGAAAGAACGAAATATGGCCCTTTGTAGCAACGTGGATGGAACTGGAGAGTGTGATGCTAAGTGAAATGAGCCATACAGACAAAGACAGATACCATATGGTTTCACTCTTATGTGGATCCTGAGAAACTTAACAGAAACCCATGCGGGAGGGGAAGGGGGAAAAAAAAAAAAAGCTAGGTTAGAGTGGGAGAGAGCCAAAGCTTTAAGAGACTTAAAAACTGAGAACAAACTGAGGGTTGATGGGGGGTGGGAGGGAGGGGAGGGTGGGTGATGGGTATTGAAGAGGGCATCTTTTGGGATGAGCACTGGGTGTTGTATGGAAACCAATTTGACAATACATTTCATATATTAAAAATAAAGAAATAAACTCCATGTTCCAGTCTCTTCCCAGTCCCTGAAATATGCCTTCTGCTTCCATGACCCTGTTGGAATTACCTCCAGTTTCCATGCTGATTGTCCATATCCATCTGTTTTTTTTTGTTGTTTGTTTTTAAGTTTGAGAGACAGCACAAGCAGGGGAGGGGCAGAGAGAGGGAGAGAAAATCCCAAGCAGTCTCTGCACAGTTAGTGTAGAGCCCCATGCAGAGCTCCAACTCACAAAACTGTGAGCTGACGACCTAAGCTGAAACCAAGGGTTGAAAGCTTAACTGACTGAGCCACCCAGGTGCCCCACGTCCCATCTGTTCCTAAGCTCATCCAGAACCCGGCTTCCTCCTCCTGTCCTCCCACTGACTCTTTGTTGCCCCAGTGGTTCTTGTGTGTTCCAGCTGGATCCATACTGAATGCTTGGATTTGAAGTGTTTCTGGTTCTCCGTCTAGGTAGACACTTACTGCTGCTTTCAGTTCTGTCCCCAGTGCTCGACACCCACATCGTAGACAGAATACACGCCTGTGGGTGAACGAGTGGTCAGCATTGCCGACAGGTAGCAGCTGCATGCTTCTACAGACAGAGCTGGGCCTAGGGTCCCATCTCATGAGCTGTCTAATAAATGGGGAGGGAAACTGCTTGTGCAGTGGTATGGGCGTCCCCATCCCCGCCCTACTCTGGCCTATTGTTTTGTTGACCTAGTCTTCTGTTGTTGCCACTGTGAGGTAGAGTCAGTACTTGAAGAAATTTAACAGGTAGAGCTGATTCAGGCCACTGGGGCCCAGGATCTCCAATGGATGGGAATCTTCCCCACACGTCTAGTGTCAGACTATAAACAGTGCTTTCAGGGCCTACCTTGAGAATATGGACAGAAAGTGACTTGACCTTTGTGTGTATGTAAGTCTGTTTCTTGGTGTGTGAAAAGCCGCCCTTCATCTGGAGGAAAAGCCTGCTGCAAATTCCCCCTCTGGAACTAGGAAGTTTGCCCCTCATGAGACCACCCCCCCCCAGAGATTATATATTAACACAGGATTGGGAGGGGCACCCTGGCTTTTGTAAAAGCATGTCACCTGCCAAATGCTGTTGGACATAGAAGGAACAGATCAAGCGTGGGGCTTCCAGACTACAATCACTTAGCACGTGAAATGTGACTGGCAAATAATTTAAATGTTTGTTTACTTTGAGAGCGAGCCAGCGGGGGAGGGGCAGAGAAAGAGGGAGAGAGAGAATCTCAAGCAGGCTCCCAACCATCAGCACAGAGCCTGGTGCAGGGCTCAAGCCCATGAACTGTGCGATCATGGCCCGAGCTGAAATCAAGAGTCTGATGCTCAACTGATGGAGCCACCCGGGCACCCCTGAATGAAAAGTTTTGTTAGCCAGTAGTGGTGTTTTGATGTACCGTCAAGATCCTTTTGGTGAGGCCCTCGGGAATTTGGTATAGGAGAATCTACACCAGATGGAACGAGAATCCGTTTCATCTGTTAGCAGTCTGTCTGGACAGTTCGAGTGGAAAGGACATTTCCTGAAGGGTCGAGGTTGAAACCTTGGCGATGTGTGCAAGCATTCATTGAGCGTTGACTGTACGTGGGATGGGTCATCACAGATACACCTCCTTGAGCCTTTCTGTAGCGATGATACCCCAGAAACCTGGGGGCCGGTAGGCTATTTATTTTCATGTTGGGTGGAGAAAGACACGATGTTAAAAAGAAAAAAAGAATTCATCTTTGTTACACCTTTGTTTTAATTTCCAGAACGGTGCACGTGCCATACTCGTGACTGTAGGTACCTCACTCCCCTTCCGCAGCCCTGTCTTCTCTCCTGTAAATGGAGCTGAAGTGCATCCTTGAGATTCTCCCACGGAGTTGAGGTCCAGGCCTTGGAATTGTCCTGATTCATAGACCCTTGGCTTTAGCTCCGCGGAAGCTTTTGTCCAGGGCGTTAACCTCCTTCAGGATGAGAACTGTCATTCACCAGGCAGGAAGTGGTCTCTTGTAGCTGCTGGCTCTTCCTGCCTTTAAAGCCGTGGGACAGTGACTTCCTGGAACCCACTTCACACAGGGAGGAACGTGTCATCTCAAAAGGAGTGAAAGTCCTCAACGCTTGGAAGCTGGGGCAATTGTAGCTCTCTCCCCTCTTGGGGGTGTGGGAAGCTTGGAAGGGTTAGGTCAGGCACAGCCGCTTTATTGTGGTGGCCTCAGCACAACCTCTCGGCCAGGGCAGGTCGCTCGTGGTGTCACCTCGTCTCCTGGAGTGTGAGAAGGCTGAATGTGGAAAAGGGAAGTCTGGCTTAGCATAACCTGGTCCTCTGAGCACTTGGCAGTCCAGATTTGAGGAAGGGAAGACGGCGAAAACCTTCATCTACCCAACGAGAGGCCATTGCCTCTTCTTACCCTCAGCACTGGGGACATTTTGGGTCTGACAGTTCTTTGTTGCAGGGGGCCCATCCTGTGCATTGCAGGATATTCAGCAGCGTCTCTGGTCTCTGTCCTGTAGCTGCCAGTAACTCCTCCCCAGTGTGACAACCAGAAAGGTCTCTTGGCATCCTCAAGTGTTCCTGGGTGACAAAGTAGCCCTGATTGTGAGCCCCCCACCCAGGCTTAGCAAGGGCATTAGTGAAATCAGCTTTTCCTTTTATTTTTTATTTCATTTTTTGACTTTGTGTCCTTTCTGGCTAATGCTATCAATGGAGTTAAAATTAACAGTGGCTTGTACCTGGTCCCTGGGATAGCAGAATATGCACCGATCTGCCTCGAGAGAACCATTTTCCTGCGTTTGGCCTAAAAGTTCTCTGTGATGCCTGGATTCTGGGCACCCCAACAAAAACAAGCGTGCCGATAAGGCAGAGGAACCAAAAACAACGCACTCCTTGATTGCCAGGGAGGGGGCATGCTTCCTTCCCCCCACCCCTCCTGGATCCATGCAATAATTAGCCAAAGTAAAATGAATATTAGCTCATGCTTAATTGCCTTTACAGCGTACTTGCCGGCACTGACCCAGTAGTGCTAAACCAATTATTTTTTGAACTTTATGGCTTTAAATAATCCTTTGCTCTAAAATTCCCTGTACCCCTCAGCTACTTAACCACAGGCCCCTCTGCCCTAAATCCTTTTCTTATACTTTGTAGCTTTTTAAGCAAGGCCCCTCTTTAAGAAGACATAATCCCTTCTCTGTAGAAAACATGAAAGACCTTGAACAAATCAAGATTTCTCCATGGAGAATTCAGCTAATCCTGTGCTTAGCTCCTAACAAGGAAATCCATCTCTCCACCAAGCACGCCATTACCCGGACTAATGCCTGACTTGAATAACAAGCAAATTATTGTGCTTTTAATTGTACCCTGCTCGGTCACAAAGCACCTCAGAGAGAGGAATGTGCCCAGCTTCTCCAGGAGAAACAGGTCATGTTTCTAATCCTCCTTTTCTATCGCCTTCCCCTCCCCCATTCCAATCCTTTCTCTTTCCAGCAGCGGCAGGGAGGGAGAAAAAGACAGCTAAATTATGTTCAAAAATGGAAGAGTTTAAAGGTGGTAAATACTGATTTGGGAGAAGTTGAATTCTCCATCTACGGTCTCTGCAGTGTGACTCATTTGAGGACCATCCATCGGTGTCATCATAACCCGATTACTGAGGGCAATCTTTGTTGTCCTAAACCAGGCTTCCTAAGCCCTGTTAACATTTTGGGGTGGATAATAATTGTGGGGGGTGGGGCGCTGCTCTGTGTGTTGTAGGATTTTTAGTAGCCCCCAGGTTCTGACAATCCAGCAGGTCCCATGACATTGCCAAATATCTCCTGGGGGCAAAACTGCCCCTAGTTGAGAACCACTACCCCAAAGCCTTCCATATTGGGATTTATGTGTGCTCTCCCTTTCTCTCCTTCCTGTACACAAACCCCAAGAAAATCATGGTTACTGTAGTAAAATGGGCAACTATGATCTTCATATAGGGTAGAATGAGTGGGAAGGAAGAAGGCACGAACTCATGTGTCCTCAGGGGTCAGAGAGGGAACGCTCCTCCCCACCAAGATTAAAAAAGTCTTAGGATTTGGTGGTTTCTGGCTTCTGTCCTGAAGTTGCACAGCCCCTGGTGAGCAGGCTTCTTCGAATGCCTCTACATTGTGTGC
This sequence comes from Panthera uncia, assembly GCF_023721935.1. Lineage (NCBI taxonomy): Eukaryota > Metazoa > Chordata > Mammalia > Carnivora > Felidae > Panthera > Panthera uncia. The sequence goes on from NC_064807.1 coordinate 19,333,923, forward strand.
CTTGGAATTGGCCTTGCTCTGGGGGAGATGAGAGGTGATGGAGAGGGGGCAGAGGTGAAAGAGGCTGTTGTCTGAAGGTGATGATGTTCTCTGCCCTCTGTACTTAGGAACACAAGAGAACTACCCAGATTCAGGGATACCCATTGTGCAGGCAGTGACTGTCCCACTTAGGACCTGGAAGTCCAGACCAAAGAGAACTGCCCATAAGAGAAACATTGCACAAGTACTGAGTTGCAGTTGCATTACAGCCATTGAAGCAAACACATACTCCCTCCTGGAGATGCAGAGAATCCTTATTATTTGTAGTAACTTAAAAGAAGCATTATTGCTCGTTCTTACTGGCCAGAAGCAAAAGCTGGGAAACGAATGCGTTGCAGTGAGCCTTCATCTCCACTAGATGGCGGTGTACATCTTCCTCAGAAGCCGGGCCGGCCGGCTGCTCGCCCAGCCTCCTTGGTCTAAGCAAGACAAGTGCCGCTCGTCTTTCGGAGACAGCCATCTCCTCTCATTGTTGGCACAAACAGCCCCAAACAATTGTACTGACCACACAGCTCTAAGCCACATTCCAGGGAGCTGCAGTCTGCTCAGGAGTGAATGCTGGGAAAATGAACCAAGCTGCTAATTTGCTTGATTGGGGGGAAAAATAAGATCTCCCAGTAACAATGGGTGTAATTTATTTTTCCAACAAGAATAGGGGCAATGCCATTTCATACCCCCACTCCCGACTGCTACCATAAATGAAAGCAATCACCTAATTAGTCCTGAATTACCCATCAGCTGAAAATCAAGATGAAGTGAGGAATCTGGAAAAAGATGTGATTTCCTTGGGAGAAGGGGGAGGGGGCACTGAAGGCTTGAAGCCCATTGTGGGGCCCTGGGGCCCTGCAGTCTGGGGGCTGTGCTGGCCCTGACCCTGGGAGAAAAAGAGGCTCAGTGATTTCTCCAGGCCATTCATTTGGTGCAGGCGAATGACTTTCTAAGCTGCGGAAAAAGGATCTGTTGGAGAAGACCTATCTGTGAGTTCTTTTTAAAATGTTACAGATGTAGATGAAGTGGCTTGGGAAAGAGAACACAGCCCTGTGGGGCCTGGCCACCCCGCTGATGGAGCTGGACAGGCAGACCCCACAGAGAGGTTTTGGAATGCCCTCTTCCCCGACACACAATGGGAAATTATAGGCAAATCTGAAACCAAGTTTGGATTTAAGTGGTTAAGAACCCCCTCCCCCCACCCCCCCTCCAAAGGAATAACATGACATCAATACCTAGTTTCAGATTTTGGTTTCCGTACGTATCTTTAAGAAGGCCCTCTTCCCCACCCGAAACGGGGAGCTGTCTCCACACCACTGTATGAGGCACTTGCTACAAGAAAAGCAAACTAATGGAGTAGGTAAGCGCTGAAATCTTCCACTTGAAGGCTCCACAAATTGAAGTTACTAATTTATTTGTTCAGAGATGACTTCTTGTTTTTTAGTTAGATATGGCTTTAATTGAAATACTTTACTAATTCGATTTATCACCACTGTAAACTGTCAGTTTCCACAGCTGTTGCTTTTTTAGAGCAATCTGGCAACTGTGTGTGGGTAAAAACACAGACTTGGAAGGTTGAGGAAGAGCCCGCTCAGGCTTCCTTTCTCCCACTTAGCTGGCCCACAGGCCCCTCACCCCCGCCAAAAACATATGCTCCCCTTCCTTAGAGACACTCACTTTGGTTCTCGTGGGCATCTGTTGTTCTTGGCTGCTAAACAGCCATTCCCTCTCTCCTAGGAGGGGCGCCTCCCTTTGCTTTGGAGGGCTACCCTTCTTTCAGTTAATGGGGCTTAGATGAAATTGACCCCACTCTCCTCCCATGCTGTGGGGTCGGCATGCAACCCGGCTGTGGCCGAAAGCCTTCTACTGTTTCACCCCTCTTGGCCACAATGGTTGGCTCTTAGGGTTATCGGAATTAAAACAACGAGCCGAACAGGACTTTTGAACTTCAGATAAACTGTTACGATTTTTTTGGTGTCCGTGTGTCTCAAATATTGTGTGGAATATACTTAAAAAAAAAAAAAGTGTTTATCTGAAATTCAACTTGAAGGAGGCATCCTGTATTTTATCTGGCCCACCCTGTTAGTTCGAAGGAGAATGTTTGACCAATGCTGGACAGATAAGAATCAGCCTGGGGCTTTGCAGAAAAAAAATACTTAAAAAAGTCTGTTGGGGTTGGTAGGCTGGTCATAGGGCATATGCTCGAGATGGCCAGTGGCCATCTCTGCTCCCAAGTGGGGGCAGCTGTGTGCAGAGCAGACCTGTTTCATTGCAACGGGTGGATCCAGCTGTTCCTGAAGCTGGCCCTGTGGCTAGTGAAGTCAGGGTGCTGATGGCCAGGCAGGGTTGTAATTGTCTACCCCCTGAGCCGGGGCAGTGAAGACAGCAGTGCCAGCATGGACCCACCGGGCATGGCTTCTATTCAACTGTAAGAGTGATAAATGGGTATTGCACGGCAAAGGTAGCTGATGTCTCATAAGCTAATGTCTTATATGGTTTTCTAATTGTTTTGCTGCATATGAGCTCTTTGTCCTGTTGTGTTAGCCCTTTGAGCCATCATGGCTGGATACAGGGCCTGATACAAGTGGATTTACAATTGGAAAGTAGAATTTCGAGTTTGTTTCCACCTGGTTTGGGGTGGTTTTAGGGTCATTGTAAACTCTACAAAGCTGAGTTTCTTGGTCTGAAAACTAAGGACAGGGCTTATCTTCCTTCATGTCATCTGACAAACCAGAATACCAGGGACCGGGAGCCTTCTAAACAACAGCAATGTATTTCTCACAGTTCTGGAGGCTAGAAGAGTCCAAGATCAAGTTGCCAGCAGACTGGGTGTCTGGCAAGGGCCCACTTCCCGGTTCACAGGTGGCCTTTTTGCTCTGTCCTTGCAGCGGAAGGGTGTGTGAAGAGGCACTAATCCCATTTAGGAGAGCTCCACCCCCATGTCCTAATCTCCTCCAAATACCATCACCTTGGAGGTCAGGGTTTAAACATAGGAATTCAGTGGAGGGTGGAGGGGGACACCAACATTGTCTTCAGCAGAAGTAGCGTCCCTGTAGGATTGGGGTGAGGATTCTGTGAGGTCAGGTGGGCTAGCACCTGTCACAGGGCCTGGTATGGAATAGGTGCCCCATACTGGTCTCCTTTCTGCCCTTTCCCCTTCGGAGAGAGAAGATTCTTCTCTCCTGCATAACTTACAAAGAACGATAATCAAAACCTGTGGACAAGTATTCCTATTACCAACACACGTCAGGTGATAGTATGCGCTTGGTGGTTTTCAAGCATCTTCCCAACTTCTCACTTCCTATTTGGGCACAAAGTCTCTCTTCCCTCTATTGTGGTTTTCTGTTTGCTGTACTTCCAGGACAAGGGCTTTGCTTTGTGTTTTATATAAAAGTGGAGCGTTTGAAACTTGGTTGCCATTTACCTGGTTTTAATTATTTGGGTATGTAAGGTGAACTGTCTTCTGTTAAAGCTGGTCTGTTTAACTGAAATGACAAAGTGGAAGGCGACTGCATGTTTCGATAACGACGACTCTGGAGTCCACTTGGAATTTTCCAGAACTTAAAGGGGTATGTGTGGGGCATGTCCTTGGGGAACAGGATAGCTTTGGAATTTGCTTTTTCAAGTTGGAAGAATCTTTAAGATCACCTCCTTTTCTCTTTTTACAGGCCGACCAATGGGTCTATCGAGGAGGAGATTCCAGAAACTTCCGGGGTGGGGGGAGGGATCTTGCCCCTGGGGGCTGGTGACAGGAGTGGAATCCAGGGCTCCTGCCTCCCAGGTCCCAACTGCTGGAGACTTAGCTTGCCAGCACCCATCTCCCTGCGGACACTTCAGAGAGCTTTCAGTTGGCCAGATTGCTTTGTTTTGAATCTCAGAGGTCTGTCAAATCCACGTGGATATGTGTCTCCAGTGGGGAGGAAGGTTTGGAAGGGGCAGAAGGTTCTGTGAGGGTCTCCAGGAATGTGCAACAGGGGGCTGGGGTGTGGAGATGGCAGAGATGAACTTTAGACACATGTTCACAAGGGATATTTGTCTTCTCCTGGCTGTGAAGTGGCAAAGCAACAGGTCCTCATGGAATTAAGAGATAAGGCGCAGTCACCTTTTAGAGGGCTTCCGATGGCACTGCTCTCCCACAGTCTGTTTTGTGCTATTTCCCCCTCCATGCCTCCCCCTCCTCCCTGCTGTTTTATTTTGACTGCTGAATCCATCTGCGAAGGGATCTCCTTCCCCTCCCCCCCCCCCCCCCCCCATCTCTTCCTTTGTTTGGCTCAGAAACGGAAGGGGGAGAACCAGCACACCCCAGTGAAGGGACACACGCACTTCACAGTCAGTGCTAAATCTCCTTTTTAGCCCTGGGTTTGGACAAGTTCCTTAACCCAAGCCTCATTTTCCTCATCTGTAAGATGGACACAATCATGTCTACTTTATAGGACTCTTGTTTTTTAATGTTTATTGAGAGAGCACGTGCGAGCGTGAGAGAATCCCAAGCAGACTCTACATGGTCAGCACAGAGCCCGACGCGGGGCTTAAACTCGGGAACTGTGTGATCATTACCTGAGCTGAAATCAAGAGTCAGATGCTTAACTGACTGAGCCATCCAGGTACCCTGTATAGAGCTCTTATAAATGAGATTAAAGTCATAAATATGAGATTAAATGTATTTTCTGGTATTTGATAGTTGGTTAATAAATAGTAATTTGATTGTCTTCACTGTCTCAGGAGGCTAGAGAGAGGGGTCATGTGAGAATTTCTGAGGTGGATGGATGTTTAGATGCAAATGATAGTGTAGGCTGCTTCTGGAGGAATTGCTAAGTGTTCGACACTCCCCTGAAAGCCTTAGGTTTAATTTATTTAATCCTCACAGCTCTATGAAGTAAGTATTTCTATGTCCTTTTTTCCCCCTTTTTTGCAGATGTAAATACAAGGGCGCAGAAAGGTTAAGTGACTTGCCCAGAGCCACACAGTTTGTAGTGCAGGTGTGGTATTCAAACTGCAGAGGCTCTGGGCCCCTGGGATGGCAGGTGAGGGGTTACAAAGTAAGAGAAAAAGCAGGGTCATTGGGAAGAGAGGTGTGTGTCCAGTCTTTGGATGGAGTTTTTACTTTAGTAAAACTTGAATCTTTTAAGTGAGCTGGGGTCAGCTACAGGTGCAGCTTTTAGAGGCCAGAAAAGGACCCCCTCCAGTCACCCCTTGAAACACAGACCTGTAGCCTCATTTGGGAACTTTGAAGATTAACCTCTCCTCATTGTTTCCCAACACCTTTACTCTATGCATTTAGTGCTTACATGGCAAAATCCCTTTTTTTCCGGCCAGTTGTAGAACATAATTCTTGAAATCCTCACTTGGTGGATGGAAGGCTAGCATCACAAACTCAGTGGAAGGGAGCAACTTCCTCTGGCAAGCTCCCACTGGTAAACAAAGAATAGACCTTCCTCCTTATGTAACAGGCAGGACCCTTTCGCCAGCCTCAGGTCTAGTCAGATCATGCTCAGGGCTCCAGTCCCTTTTTGAGAGCATTTCATCTTGCCCCAAATAGGCAGGGGTTGAGTTTGCCTGTGGGCATGGGTCTAGTAGTTGACTTGGTCTGGTTGGATGGGTGCTGACTCCACACCCTAGGCAGAGAGAGACAGTTAAGGGGGGGGGATCTGTTCAGGTCACCAGCAGTCCCAGAATCTCGGTCTCTCATGTTCAGTAGCTTCTGTGAAATGTTACTCTTTAAAATTGGGCCAACCTGGAGAGTGCTGTCTTGTCCATGAAGCCTGTACAGTCCAGATTCCTGGTCAGGCCTCAGGGTCATGGGGTTGCAGCTTTCTTTAGCTAATACTTAGGGGCGGGGCTTAGAGAACCCTTGTGTTAGAACCACTTCTTTCCATGAACCTTCTGGCCCTGGAGTGGAGCCTGGGTCTGATCCTGCTTTCCTTTCTTCATGGTGGGCGTCTGTGAGAACTTCCCTGTTCTTTTCAACTGGATACCTAGAGTTTTCAGTCAGGTTACAAGTCAGGAGCAAACAAGTCAGGGCCTTCATTTTTTCCACTCAGAAAAGCCCTTTGGTCCCTATGGTAGACACCAACGTTGCTCACAAGTGAGCTCAACGGGAAGGATTTCCCTTCTTTATTTATGTCAGGCTCAGTCTCGTGACTTGCTTAGGTCAATGAAATGTGAGTGGAAGAGTGATGTGCACCACATTTGAGAGCTTGTGTGAAGTTCTTCATGTTTGCTTTCCTTTGCCTTCTTGATTACAGAAGCCCGTAAGCCCATGTCAGAGTAGGTTTCTGTCAGGCTGGGCCCGAATGCCGACAACATACAGCGCCATCTTGCTGACCTAAGATGTAAATGTCGTGTGGAACAGAAATAACCTTTGTTGGTTTTTAAGCCATGGAGAAATTCTGGCTACTTGTTATTGCACCTAGTTTCGCTGGTTCTGACTATAGTTGTGTGTGGGCTTTAGTTCCCCAGCTCTTGCTTGTATGCTAATAAGTAATCTCATTTTTTTAAATATTTGCATTATTAGGAGGGGCTACTCAAGCCTTCAGAAAAGGTCTGTCTGAAGGCAACTCTGGGTCTACCTAGAAACATTTATCTCTCTATTTATAAATGAACTTGAGTGTGGGAGAGGCAGGAGATAGAGAGAATCTCAAGCAGTCTCCAGCTGTCAGTGCAGAGCCTGATGCAGGGCTTGATCCCACGAATTGTGAGATCATGATCTGAGCAGAAATCAAGAGTCAGACGCTTAACCAACTGAGCCACCCAGATACCCCTAGTATCTTTTCATTTTATGAAGACCCCTAGAGTCTTTTCATTTTATGAAGATAGACATATTCATCAAATGACTCCTGGATGGTAACTATCACTGTGTTATGGACTTCTGTTGCTTTTTCCTAGGAGACCACTGTCCCATTTGTGAACTAATTTAATCTGTTGAGCAATTAAAAGCATTAGATTTAATTTTATATTTGTACCCATTTTATAGAAAAGGGATCCAGAGCTGGGCATTGGTCAACTCTGGTCTGTAGGCCAAATCTGGCTTACCACCTGTTTTTTTCAAATGGATTTTATTCAGTCTCAGCCATGCCATTCATTTATGTATGGTCAGGGACTGCTTTTGTGTTATAATGGCAGAATTGAGTATTTGTCAGAGTATTTGTCATATGACCCACAATTGTCCAATATCTGGTCCTTTAAGAAAAAGATGGACTCCTGATAGAGAGCAAACAGGGGTAAATGACTTGGCTAAGGTCATGGAAAATCTCCCAAGTGGCAATGCATTATCTTCTAATTTGCCATTTGTGGGGAGTGGTTTGTTCATTTTGCCCACCGTTACCTCCCTTATTTCAAGTATCATAAAGGAGAGGGAGGCAGCCTCCCTCACCAGATCCCAGTGGAGAAGCAGACTTTGAGCAAAACTTCTGCACCGTAAAAATGCTACAGTATTGTCGAGGCATGGGAGAGTTGGAACTCCAGGGATTGTGGGGGAAATGGAAGAACACGCATCACATCCCCTGGGTATCTTAGCTGCAAGTGATAAGTTTTGAGACTCTAAAACCCAGATTGACATGGTTTTGTGATTTTTTGAATTGCAGGATTTTAGTTTTCTTTTACTCTTGGGTACAATTAGTCTCATGTCATGAAAAAGAAATCCTACTCTTCTGTAGAACTCTCCCAACCCCCCATTTCTCAAGAAGCTCAAGGTCATCACAAAATTAGAGATTTTAAGCTTTAAAGATACCTACAGTGGAACCACGTGTATTTACACTGGAAGGTTAAGACCTCAAACCTCACAAAGTACCCTGGGTTTTGAAAGTGACATGTGCGTCCCAGCTCTGCTTGGATTTCTTCCTAGAAGCATATTGGGTGGACTTAATTCCAGTGTATTTTATAGGTTCTCGCACAGCCAGAGATTGCTTTATTTCATTGCATAAATAACAAAGATCTTCTGTACATTCCTTTATTTTCCCCTTTGAGCAACCAGAATTGCGGCAGCTCTGAGATTCGTACAGATCTACTTGAAATAAATGTGTACCGAAGATGGGGGAATAATAAGGACTTTTACAGACCTCTCTCATTAAAACTCACCTTCAAAAAACACCCCTGCTCCTTCCTTATAATCAAATGACACCTCATAACCACCTAACCATTTTTAATATTCTCCAGACTCCACTGAACTAGGCTGAAGCTCAGATACTGTCTAGCTAGTCAGGAGAAAGAGTCTACCGTCATATTTAAAAGCGGTTATTGGGATAGGTTTTACAGGCAGTGGGCTAGGACAATTCAGAAACAATTGCTTATGTGATCGTTGGAGGATTTGTCCCTGTCAAACAGTTAATATTGCTTTAATACATGAAGTAGGCTGTATAAGACGGCAATAATGAAAAATGTCAGGAAAGACAATATCAATTGTTATTCAACATCCACATTAAAGATTACTTTTTTGTCAGTAGCTTTCAGAAAATGTATTTTCCATCAGATCTGATTGCGTTCGTCTTTGAAGTGCTCCAACCTCCCGGTAGATTTAATGTGACATCTAGGCACTTTTTAGTCCCCGGGCCTCTGAGGCGATTCGGAGAGGCACAACAAGCCATCACAGGTTTATCCTCAAAGGCCGACACTGTCTGTCTGATTTATTGTAACTTTAAGAATCATCTCCAGCAAAGCATGAGCCTTGCTACCCATCCACAGCATCAGACTTTTATCAATTCATTTGTATGCAGCCGGTACCTCTTGGAACCGAGGGCCCTATAGCCACTCATGGAAAATGCATTACCTGAGACTAATCCTTTTTATCTTTAAAGTCTGTATTTTTTATGTATAAGTCATTTTGGGTTATCATAAAATATACATAATTCTCCCTTCCCCCTCCCCCCCCAAAAAAAAGACAAAATGGGAAGGGAATATATAATAAGTTATGAGCGTGTGGTGTTCTTATCAGCAATGATTCTAAATAAACAGCTCTCTTTATGTAAACACCAAGGGATATAAAGCTCTGATTACTTTCAATGGGAAATAGGAATGCTTCCATTTTTTTTTTTTTTTTTTTCCTGTTAGCTTTCAAAGTGAAACAGTGAGATTAATCATTGAAAATACGCTTGTGCGTGCCGGTCTCTTCCAGCGTGTTCGTTTGGTGGGCGGTGGTGTCGGAGGGAGTGGGGGAGGGTGTGGAGGCTAACGGCTGTCTGTTCCATTTCACGGGTTTCCCAAATTGTTTCGCTCCACAAACATTTTCCGAGCCATTTGTGGATGGCCTTAATTAAGAGGACTGGAAATGTGTCTCCTGGAAGGATCAGAGTAAAGCTCCTTCCCTAGCCCCAACCCAGCAAGGTTCCAGTGTCCGCATTTCAGTGGGTGTTGAGGCCCCTCTCCCCGACGTTATACCTGATACTTGCAGTCTTATGTGGTTCTGTAACTTTCAGATAATTAGATAAGTAAACTCTGCTCAGGTCTGAATCTCCACAGGCACGGGAAACTTTAGTCTAAACAAAATACAAGTGCCCACAGAGTTCAAGGTCTGGACCAGGGCTCAGCAGACTGTGGCCTGTGGGCCAGATCCTGTTGTGGCCCGTTTTTGTTACTAAAGATTTATTGGAACCACAGCCATGTTCTTTTGTTGATGAATTATCTACGGTTCCTTTCATACTGCACCAGCAGAGTTAATGGTTCTGACAGACTGTATAGCCAGCCCATAAAGCCCCAAATAGTAACTATCAGGACACTAAGAGAAAAATTTGTTGACCCCTGTCTTGGGCCCATACCTGCCATTTTAATTTAGCATGTGATTTAGCTTAAGCAAAGATTTATGTGGCCTAGGAGTGAAAAGTCCTTTTTTGGGGATAGAGAAATGGTCTTGAAGGATATACTAACTCATAACAAAAACTTCTACGTGGCGATTGAGACTATGGATGAAGGTTGAAAGGGGTGTTTTTATTTTATGCTTTAGATTTTTATGGAACAATAGGATATTTTCAGAATCTTCCTGGTTTGGGAGGATGTAGTCTCTCTCTGGGCTGTACCCTGCTTTAATCTTCCGCAATGGGACAATAGTTTCCAGGACATCAAAAGATTGTATCCGATCGCAGGGTGTTTATTATCTTTTTATCTTTTACAAACTTGATATTTAGATATTATCTGCATTGCTTTCAGTCCTCAGCCAAAGGTGGGGTTTCTTTGTGTTCAATCATGAGCCCCCAAGCTGACAGGACTTAAAGAACAGAGAGGGTGACCAAGGAGGGTGTGCCTGCAAGCCACAGCCAAGCTCAGTGGCATTCTCAGGGAAATTGTTAAAAAGGGGGTAGGTGGTCCCAGGGGCAGGAATCCTAGGCACATCTCTCCCCACTTTGAGGACTCTGGGGGACTCATTCAAAACAATGGGCTGAGTCTATGAGCATTCTCTTTTCCACAAGAAAGAAAGAAAAATCACTTCAAAGTAATATCAGAAGATGTTAAGATTTTATGAGGCTTTTCCATAACCCTCCCATACATCACTTTGGCAATGAAAAAAAGTCTGATTTATTCATACAGTTGTTGCTGACACATTAGCAATTTTGGAAACTCCTGTAACAAAGTCCGAGATCCTCAGTGTGATGTAGGAGCTTACCTTTTGGCCCTCCTCTTGGCTGTTCCTTTCTCCCTTGTGGCACCATGCTTTCTGACATTTCTTAACTTTGGCCTTTGTTTATGTCTGTTCTACCTGGAAGGTTCTCCCTCCCCTGCCTCCCAGGCCTTGTTCATCTGGAAACTCCAACTCCTCTTTCATGACCCAGTACAATTGTCCCCCTTTCCCCATCCTTCCCCACCCCCCACCTCCAACCTCACTGCAGATGGCCATGGCACTGGGATATGCTCGGTCATTGTATTTTTTTGAATTTTTTTTTTCAACGTTTTTTATTTTTATTTTTGGGACAGAGAAAGACAGAGCATGAACGGGGGAGGGGCAGAGAGAGAGGGAGACACAGAATTGGAAACAGGCTCCAGGCTCCGAGCCATCAGCCCAGAGCCTGACGCGGGGCTCGAACTCACGGACCGCGAGATCGTGACCTGGCTGAAGTCGGACGCTTAACCGACTGCGCCACCCAGGCGCCCCTCATTGTATTTTTTTGAATCTTGGGGCCACTTGATTTACATGAGATCCTTGAGGGTGGGGACTGAGGCTTAATTGGTCTCTGCATCTTCAGTACTTTGGACAGTGGCTTGCTTCCATAGGTGCTCAGTAAATGCTGAATAATAAAAAAAAAAAAATACAGGACTATAATTTTAAAGCAGTTGGAAACATTTAAGAACATCAGTTATTGATTTGGTAGATGGAGTCTGAGGTACAAAAAAAATTAGGAATTGTTGAAACTGTGTGCTTCCTTTGGATCCTTCCAGGGCTTCAGCAAATGTGTCCATTTGTCTCCAGGGCTGGTGGGGCTGGTTTATGCAGAGTTGGCTACGTGAGATGAGAAGAGGAAGGGAAAGCTCTAGAAAGGTTTATTATTTGCCTTCACACCTTCTACTCAAGGAAAGGAAGAGCTAAAACAAAACAAAAAATGCAGGACAGCGGCTCACTGGAGGTAGGAGTTGCTGCCCGAGGGGTTGAATTTCCCTTCTCTAAGGAGAGTGAGGACAGCACTACTCAGAGGAGAGGCTGTGAGGAATCCAAACCCTGTCTCCCTCCTTTTCCTTGCCTTCACTGCTAGGCTCCCCGTGGGAGGCAGATGCCAGGTGTCCATGTTCTCCTTTTCAGAGAAACCCCATTGACCTAGTGCCTTCCCTTGGCTTGCTATTTGGCTCTGATAAGGCGATGGGACAGAATCCCTTCTGGGGCCAGGGGAGAAGCGAATGCAGATACATGGACAAACCAGCAAAGGGAGAGAGGGAATGGCAGGCATAAGTGAAAGTGAGTCTGCCCTGGTGCCATCATTTGCCTGAGGTTAATAGGAGGGAGAGCTGTGCCTCCATCTAGAAAGGTTTTAGGGATGTTCAGAGGAAGTGTGATCTCTCGAGGGAGTGTTCTCCCCTCCCCCACCAACTCTGTGTGCGCCAGTGTGGAACAGAACTTTGTCTTCTGGGTAGGTAGAAACTTTTAGACTCGGGTCTGTGGCTATGTGGGTTCTGCTCTTGGCTGGATGTGCTTTTCTGGCTAATGGTAGAGCTCACTTGACACTCCAGTCTTAGAGCAGGGTGCTGTAGGGATGAGACCTGGGGTGAGAGCTGGATGATGAGGGTGGCAGCACGAGAAGGCAAAGACAGTGGTCCAAGGTGCTGGAGATAAAGGAGGGCACTGCAGGGACACTTCATCTCCATCTGGTGGCATCTGGCCCAGAGTCAAGTGCTGAGGCTGATCCTGACAATCCCCAGTGTCAGGCAGGGCCCAAGCCCTGTTCGTGTAAGAAAACCGGGCACGTGGTGAAACACTCTGGCCACCCACTTTCTAGTTCCGGCTTTGTCCTCACCAGCTGTGGGGTCCTGGGGAGATGACTTTTCCACTCTGGGGCTCGGTTTCCTTTTCTGCAGGACAAAAAAGTTGGGCTACATGATTTTTCTGAAGCTCTGTCCAGTTCTTGACATTGGCAAAAGATTTAAAGGAATTAGACAAAATATTAGTATTTGGGGGACTTTTGGGCAGTATTTAGTATTTAGTGTGAAATAAATTCTTTACTCCTTTTTTTTTTTTTTTGGTGCCTGAATGGATGGGTGCCACTATTTATCTGAAAAAAGGCAATCAAACTCTCCAGCAAATTTCTGAAGAGCAGATTTTATTTCCCTTGCTATGGATCTTAAATGCTACACTTGTTACATTTGAGTGCTAATTACTAGAGATTAATTAGTCAGCATGAACGTACTTCTGCAGCAGACCCCCAATTACTCAACTATACTTGATATGTGCTACCTGCAGGCTCTTTGCAGTGATCCCAGGAGGTGACACGTTTTGGAGGCCATAGGCAAACCTTTTGACAATTCTCTAGTCACGTTCTCGGAAGAACAGCTGTCAGAGGCGTATGTCCTGAAAATAATTAAAGGAAAAACATAGCTAACTCCCAAAATGGAGGTAGTCTGGCTAACAATCCCAAGGGGCCAGGCTATTTCCTGGTGATTAAAGGTGAGTAATGGGAGGAGATTCTCTTGGGTCTATTTCTGCCTTTGTTAGAGCCCTGTGCCCTGAACCTGGGTGATCCGATCTCCTCTGTTTCTCTCTGCTTCTATCCGGTCCCATCAGAAAATACCTTCAGTAGGGATATAGTGAGATTTAATCAATTATTATTTAAGGGCAGGCAGATACTTGGATGAAAGGCATGAAGATAAAAGCAGAGTCCAGCCGTATTGTTATCACTTCCCTATGCTCTTTCTTCTATTAGGGACAGGGGAATACAGCTGAAGTGTGCTTTGTGCATTTTGTAAAAGAAAAAAAAATAAGCAGGGAAATGATATTTTCAAACCAAGTGCCCATTTTTCTTTGTAACTCGTGCACACTAGATTGGCTGGCGTCTGTGTCTCATTTATCTCTCTCTATTGGGTTGTCCTCTGTGTCTAATTTTCCCTTATTAATGAATCTCCCCTTTTGTCCTGCACAAATCTAGGAGGGTGACATTTATACAAGGCAATCATTTCCGTGCGTTACCAAAAAGATTATTTATTGGTGGTTAGCCAGTGAAAGTAAGCACATCTGTCACCCAAATCTGACCAAGAATGGGCTGCTGTTCCTTAGCAGAATTATTTGCTGATAAGTTTTTCCTGGTCTTTAGACTTGTGGTTTAGAGGGAAAGCCCACAAATCTCTGAATTTTGAAAAGGAGAGCCCTCTTGGCAAGGTTCTTAACTGCTCTGATGTCCATCTTCCCAGTCAAGAGAAACTACCCCAGACCATGGTTCAGACATAGATGTTTTAAAAGAAAACCAACTGTGTGCCTGTTCAGATTAAGCATGGAGTGTCCTATGGAGGCTCCCTTTTACTAGTTCTGAAATGACTTTGTTGGATTTAATGCCTTAAATTCGGAGTGGCTTTAACGTATGTAATCTTGGAGCTATGTAAGCACTGGAATGAATATCATCATACACTTGAGTGTGTAAGAAACATACCTTACCTCATTTTTCTGGAGCTCAATTATAATTTTTATTACTCTGGCATGGCAGAAATCTTATCTCAGTCAATTCCGAGTGTCCCACCGTCATCCCACCACCTCGGCCCAGATTGTAGCCAAGTCCCAGGTTGTGGTCAAGACATTGCAGGGTGCACCTTCAACTTGCCTCAGCCATTCAGGCCATTGTTGAGGGCTCATGGTTCACTTGCTACAGCTGTGCCCCCTCAGTAATGTTGGCGTCTTGGTAAGGCTGCCCCATGGCTCAGTCTACCAGGACATTTTGGGATGTTCCTCTTCCTTTAGATTTCTGAGAAGCAGGGTATAGTTCCTTTCTGCTCTTGGGCCCTCCAGATCTTTTTGGAGGCCTGGAGGTCTCTGTGTAGATAACAGGAATCTGAACACTTACCTCAGGGCACCTGAGGGACTCAGTCCTTTCAGTGACCAACTCTTGATTTTGGCTCAGGTCATGATCTCATGGTTCATGAGATCAAGCCCCACTGTCAGCACAAAGCCTGCTTAGGATTCTCTCTCTCCCTCTCCCTCTGCCCCTCCCCCACTCCCTCTCTATCAAAATAAATAAATATTAAAAAAACAACAACACTTCCCTCTAGAACCCAAATCTTCTCTTTCTCTTTGGCTCTCCTCAAAGCTGGGGAAAGAATTTGCTCTTCAACTTCTATTTCTTCCTCTATTTTTGACTATATGCCAGGTCTTCTCCAATTCCCTGAAAACTCAGATCTTTTGGAAGGTAGGACCAGGAAGGCATTAGTAAGCTCTTTCTGCTTTGTGTGTGTCACATCTCCCGAAGCAATAAATGTTGGTTGGACTCATGGGAGGGAGAAAGGGAGGAAAAAAATAGTTAATATCTCAAAACTATAATTCTCCCAGTTTTCAATAATAATGGGTTTTGAGTGCCAGACTGTGGGCTTTGTAGTGTGGCCCAAGGCTAGTGGGTGGCGTGGGAAGTTTATGAATGGAGCATGATATGGTAGAATCTCTGAATCAGAAATTTATATGGTGGTGAGTTGGGAGCCTTAGGGAATTAAAGCTTTAGGAGGCTATTCCAAAAGACCAGGTGAGAGATGATAGAGGTTTGGATTCTTAAATGACATTGATTGCACAGTGCATCACTTTAATAGAAAATCTTAGGGTTAAAATTTACAATAAACATATCTCAATTGGAGGTTGTATCTGCATTTGAGAATTAAAGTATGCATTATTGTGAAGCCAATGCATCTTAAACTTCTGGGCCCTTTGCACGGGCTCCTTCCAAGACCCTGCTGTATTTTTTGTTCCCATAATATTGTATACTTAAAAAAAAAAACTTTCCCTAAGTTGTATAAGCATCAGGACTCGACATTTGGGTCAATTCCTGACAAAAAGTAAAAAAAAGCATATTATAGAATACAGTTTAACAGATGTGTAACAGATTAATTACCTACAGTGTTGTTGGTTTTTGACAAACAAAAAGATGACACAATATAGTCAATGCTGTTAAGACCTCAAGGACGGCAGCAGGAAAGTAAAGAAAGACATTTCTTGGGGGGAAATCTATAGGACTTGGAAGCATACTGGATGTGACAGAGCACAAGGAGTGCAAGTGAAGCCAGGCATCTGACCCCCTGAGAAGGAGAAAATCCAGAGCAATGAGAGAGAAGGCAGTGGAAGAGCAATGTGAGACTGTGGAGTAGGTTCAGGAAAGATGATGAATGAATTTGGACATACCAAATCATCCATTGGCATGCCCGTCGCACATGGGAAGATGTGTGTCTGTGGTTCTGGGGGCCAGTTTAGGATGAAGATAGCTATTTGGGCATCATTAGAGGTAATAACTGAAGCCATGGACATGGATTAGTTCCTAGAAAGGGACTGTAGGGAGAAGGAGGAAGAAGGCAGGAAGATCATGGTGAGGTGTGCCTACTACAGAGTGTCAAAGTATCTTGGATACTTTGAATCTGGATTTTGAATTTGACCATGATGATGATAGGAGATGGGCTGAGACACACTCTCATCCAGATGCGAAAGAAGGGTGCAGCATAGAGCATGGCCAGGAAGCAACTAACTGTAAAAAGGAAGTAGGGATGGTGGGATGGGTGGATGTCATGAACTTTGAAAAAGGAGAGGTTGTTGAGGGGGTTGGTCAGGAGCATGCTGAGGCTTAGGAATGGAGAAAGGGAGAGTTGAAGAGGGAAGGTCTTGGAGATGTTTTGTTTGTAGTGGGGGAGTGACTTTGTTCGTTAGATAGCCATGATGTCAAAACATAGCCAACTTTGGTCTTATAATTTGAGTTTTGATGCCAAGGAGTTGAGTCTTGCTAATGCAACTATCCTAGGGTCTGGTTCAGCATAATTGCAAAGGAATATGATGGGAAGCTCATATCCTGTACTTGTTTAATGGTTTTATAAGTTCCATAATGCCTAACCCAGTGCAAAGAATGTCATAGATTTTCAGGCAATACCTGCTTTTCATGTTTTTAAGATAACTGTTTCTGCAGTCTTCATAGACTAATCAAAAACCTATTTTTAATGACAAATTATGGCCAAAATGGAAACTGAAAACACAATGATTAATATATCACATTATCTGTTACATCTGAGCATATATATATGAAGGAACATATGCAGGTTTCTTTAGGGTGGAGACCGCATTTTGTTCACCTTTATATTCTCAGTATCTCTCCTCATGCTCAATACATAAGTCAGCATTCCATAAACATTTGTCAAATACATTATTGTATGGTGCTAGTTATAACATGACTTTTAAATGAATTAAAATATCTGTCATTGTTTTAAATGTTTATTCTGAGAGAGAGCGCTCGAGTGAGCGAGTACCTGAGTAGGGGAGGGGCAGAGAGAGACACAGAATCTGAAGCAGGTTGCAGGCTCTGAGCTGTCAGTACAGAACCCAACACGGGGCTCAAACTCTCGATCTACGAGATCATGACCTGAGCTGAAGTTGGACGCTTAACCAACTGAGCCACCCAGGCACCGTCTGGCAATTTCTTAATAAAAATCTAGGGTCAATAATACCTTTGAGAGTACAAAGAAATGTCACATGTCCATATCCAACTTTCTTTGACAGTTTTACAGTGTTATCACCATGAAAATGCCTTCCACGTCTGTGTCTTCTAGGAACACTGACATTTCTGTTGTGGGGTTCAGGGTCCTTTTTCTGTTTGTTTTTTAAAATGTTTATTTTTGAGAAAGAGATCATGAGTGGGGGAAGGGCAGAGAGACAGGGAGACAGAGAATCCTAAGCAGACTCTGTCAGCACGGAACCCAACACGGGCTCAAACCCACGAAACCAGGAGATCATGACCTGAGCTGAAATCAGAGTTGGATGCTCAACAGACTAAGCCACCAAGGCATGCCCAGGGTTCTTTGTTGATTCATTATTTCTCTAAGGTTATTTGTTGCCATTTTATTCATCTGAATTCATGCTAATGGCATTGGATCAATTAGATTTTTAAGATTTTAGACTCAAGTTGCTTTGAGAATTATCCTCTTAGAACCTCTGTTTTCTGTGATCTGTAAAATGAGGCTAATAATTCATTGACATTAGTGTCGGTGTGAGGATTATATGAGATAATGTTCATAAAGGACTGACATTGTACTAGAACGAGTAGACGATGTTTCTTTTTTTTTTTTTTTTTTTTTTTCTTCTCACAGAGGCTCAAAGAACACCTGGAGAAAAACCCAAAGATCACAGTGGTAGAGGCTGAAAAATTGTATAACTGGGAAATAGAGACTCTACTGTGTAGAGTGTCAACTTAGCGTCTCAGAGTCCCCCTTATTAGCGCTCTTGGGAGAAACATTTCCCCAAACCTGCTGGTCTTCTTTATCTTCTAGTTGACCTTTGTGTTGTTTTTTGACCTAAAATCTTTACCTTAAAAATGACACTCACTCACACACACACACTCTCTCTCTCTCTCTCTCTCTCTCTCTCTCTCTCTCTCTCTCTCTCTGTGTGTGTGTGTGTGTGTGTGTGTGTGTGTGTGTGTGTGTGTGTGTGTATGCATGCACTGGCACTGTCAGTTGCCTTGAGTCCTTCTTGGGATGAGGGAGAGGGAATGAGTCCCTCTTGGAATGAGGATAACCAGGGTTGATAGATAGTGCCCAAGTCCCACCAGGTAAGTATTTTGAGTATCTCCCCTGGAGATAAGCAAACATGTGTGTTCTTTCTGTGCTTACAGTAACCACAAGATGCTGGTAGGAGGAGGTAATATTATTTTATAGACAAAAATTAAGACACAGACAGAAGGTGGCTTGACCAAGCCTTTAGAGCCCTGGTGTTCCTAGGATTAGAGTTCTAGTGCCCTCCTCCATTTCCAGCTTTTGCCATTTGAGCTCACTGCTACAATGGACAGCACATGCCTTATAACTTTCCTTGAAGAAATTCCTGGAATATTTAGCACTTCTCTAAAAGAATTTGTTTGTGGTCTATCTAGTCAGGAATCCATTTATCTTTGGAGAATGTGGTTGATGACACAGAAAAGCCTGAACACTTGATTAAGAAGTACATCTTTTTCTGATTTTGCTGAAAAATACAGGGGTTACTGCAATTGCTATGTAATTAAAAAAAAAAAAAGGTTTTATCTGTCTCTGCCAGTTTCTCATTTCCACCCTACAAAGCCTTTATGTCCCAGGGCGTGCTTCCTCTGAAAATACTTTCATTCATTTATTTTTCCGCAGCTATGTTCCATGCCAACATTCATTGTGAGGTGCTAAATTTCAATGTCAGGAATTAACTGGAGTTAGATAGTGAATGCAAGGTCACTGTATAATTTGTGGAAAGGTCTGATGATAGCAATGTCGTCTTCATGTGATAAATACTTCCTGTGTATCTGATTTCTTAGGTATCTGTCAATATCTTTGATATTATAGGTGAATGGTGACTCTGCAAATGATAGTCTTCATAGGTTCTTTTCAAGTCGATTAATTTTTAGGTTATGAATAATATTTGCAGGATCACATTCAATTGGGATACGTTTCAAGTAACATAGTAGATTTGTCTTGATTTGAGATTACCTCACAATTTAGGGGTAAATGCAGATTTTACTTTATGAGGCATATGCCCTACATTTTAAAACAAGTAATTTATTTTGCTGTTTTCAGATTAAATTTGCATAAACATAGGGGAAAATGAATGATGAATTGTCTATTTGTCAGTGACAACTGAAGCAGACCCTATGTACTACAGTGCAGGTAAAATGGTGTAGGGATTTTTTTTTTCTGCTTTAATATATTAAGGGGACATCTCCTTCCCAAATAAGAGGTACTTAAGTGGATTGATGGATGTCTAGCTAAAGTGTTTAAGTTACCAAAAACATATGAATGTTTAGGTAAATGTCTGACTTAGAGGCAAAGCCAGGGTTTGAGGACCGAATTCAAGTTTGTCATTGATGATGGAAAGAACCTGGGCCTTGTGTGAAAACTGTGCTGATTCCTACAGGTACGGCTGTACTAGTGGTTCATAGCTGATAGGGTTGCTTATTGATTTCTGCATCTGCTCTGATTCACCAGTGTCCATGCTGTACTGGCTGATGAAGACCAGCTTATACCAACTGGGCGAAAATCCTTGCTCAGCCACCTAAATCCTTGCTCAGTAGCTGTATGACCATGTGTTCATTATGTAACCCCTCTGAGCCTTCCTTTACTTTAGTCGTCTGTAAAATGGGGATAATGGGATGCTTGGGAAAGTCGAGGTACACGCTTTGTGTAAATGTATACTATCTTCTCTGGCAAATAGTCATGCTTAATGAATATTAGTCCTCACTTTCCATTTCCTTTCCATTCCTGTCAGGAATTCCTGTTCTTTTCTGTCCCACCAATCATAGAATCACAGGACCTTGGAGACTGAAGGGAATACTGGGGTTATCATGTCCAGTAGTCCTTGGGTTTGGGGATGTATCCCATTGATAAAAGTTTTGCCTGTAATCCAGACCATCATCCCTGGGCGCCTTTCCCATCTCTGTACATTTCTGATGCAAGATGCAAACTTGTGTATACATTGTTCTGTATTTGTTTGGATACTCATTGCATCATGAACCCAGTCAGTCAATTTTCAAACCTGTGCCATCATTGGACACAAGAAGATGAGAGATGGTGGAAGGATCAAAGTAAAGTCAACCCTGTTACTGGAGGAAACTTTCATATTGATCCCCTATGGAAAGAGGGTCAGTAGCATTATTTTGAACAACAGCAGTTTTAAACGAACAGTTTAAAAATTCTTTTTGGGGCTCCTGGACATCTTAGTTGGTGGAGCATGAGACTCTTGATCTTGGGGTTGTGGGTTCAAGCCCCAGATTGGGTGTAGAGATTACTTAAAAATAAAATCATAAAAAAAAGAAATCTTTTTGTTTTAAGAAGGACCTTTTTGTTCCACAGCTAATTTTTACGATGGGAAAAGGATTTCTTTTTTGAGTTTCAGCTGCCAGATAACATGGCAACTCTGTGGCATCACTTATTGTAAGCTACTCTTTTTCCATTCTTATCTAGAAGATAAGATAACCTTATGGAACAAGGCTAAACAAATGAATCTAGTGACCTTAAATCTTTCTCTTTCTCTCTCTCTCTCTCTCTCTCTCTCTCTCTCAAACCCACATATATACATATATATATATATACATATATGTATATTTATATACATATATGTATGTATATATATGTGTGTGTATGTATATGTATATATAGCACACTTTGATGAAGCTTAATTTTGGCATTTGTCTTACAGTAAGTAGTGTAAAAATTTCATCATGAAATCCAAAGCCATCAAAAATAGAGTTGACTGTAGATCCAAGCTAGGATTAGATTTGTTTATGTAAATTCAAAGTATATCTGTATTTACTGTCAGGTGCTACTAAATATGCAGGTTCAATGAAAATGTGTGATAAATACTCAGATTTTGATAATTTCATTTGCGTGTACATGTGTATGTCTCAGTTTTTAAAATGAGTCTGCCTTGTTAAAGGCAAAATCTATCTTACACTTTGCTTCTTTCACATACATGCCTCTGTGTTGCTTGAGCTCATTCCCCTCCTCTCCTACAAAGCCTCTTCTTCACAGTCCATCTGGAGTCCCTCTTGCTCCCTAAAAACTGCTCCCAGGACCAGTCTATTCGTATCCTCACCCGTCGTGCACACAACATTTACTGTCTAGGCAGCTCATCGTGTAGTGCGGTAATTAAGGTTTTGTATTTCTTCTTTATCCCTGGTTACGCAACCCGGCAAATGTTTGTTATTTTCCTCAACAAAACAGTTTCCTCAACCGTAAACTTTCTGAAGGAAGAAGCTCTCCCATGTATTCTTTGTTTCCTGTGCTGCCCGGCACAGGGTGTGCTCGATACCTGTTGATGGGAGCGATCTTGTCCACGCCAAATAACCATGGAGGTATTTAGAGAACTGTCTATTACCGTGGGATTCATGTTTAGCGGCCTTATTGGTGGGATTTATTTATTTTACTTGTCTCCTCATCTTGCTTCATTTTCTCCAGAGCCCCCGGGCTAGTTCTCCATGCTGTGTCCTGGGTCTTCTGTTAGAGGGATGGGTTGGAGCCCTGAGGCTGGAGGAAGCAGCAGCATTGTCAGAAAGAAACAGGAAGGCTGTTCCTCATCCTAATCCAGACACACATCACCAAACACGGACTGAGCAGGAGGCCGAGCTTTCAAGTCAAGCCACTGAAGCATGGAGGGGGGGAAGCATCAGAAATACACCCCAAATTGACTTGGCGCCTGTCGCCTGGGACTGCCAGGGCTGTGAATGGAGAACTCGTGTAGATTAAAGAATGTCGGCCGCAGATGTATTTCATACTCCCTGTCCTTTATAGAATCCCTGCGAAATGGTTGACCTTACAGGGGGCTCTTGATGATTACACCTAAGTCTTTTCAACTTGTTGTTTCTATTTACACGTGTGCTTTATGGATTCCTTCAGGGAGAAGTGTTTTAAAGAAATACAGAAAGCTTT
This sequence comes from Panthera uncia, assembly GCF_023721935.1. Lineage (NCBI taxonomy): Eukaryota > Metazoa > Chordata > Mammalia > Carnivora > Felidae > Panthera > Panthera uncia. Next base: position 19,355,964 of record NC_064807.1, read on the forward strand.
CCACCCGTCCCCCCCACCCTGCCCCCGGGATGCTCCAAGGTGGCAGTTCAGGCAGATAGCTTTCATTCCTTTCTTTGTTATTTTTCCTTCCAAGATGAAATATTTCTTCTTCCCCCAAGTGTCTGGATTTTGTGATCCGGGACATGGTCAGATTGAGCAGTTTGAACTTTTAAAAATAATTATTTGAGGATATTCTGTTCTTTTCTTGGTGGGAAGACTTGGGAATCTGGAGTTCCTTCTGTAGCTTTTCGTAAAAGCCTCGCTTTTTCCCAAAGTGCTGTTTTTTAAACTATCATAAGTCAAATTTATCATGGGGATAATGTAATAAAGACAAATATTCAACCAATAATGAAAAGCTAAGTAAACGGGTATGTTTAAGCTCTATTATATGCAGGGGAGTACATTAAGGCAGATCTAAGAGACACTTTAATGGATTTAACATTAGCAATCAGACCTGGACTTGGTATAAATCAAACACCATCACATTTCAGTCCAATGCACACCCACTCATTCATTAGCACCATTCAACGTAGATTATAAATATTAGCCAAGAAACCTTCAGTTCTTGAGATTCTTTCCACAGACACAGCAATAATTGAACAATAATGATGACAATTTTATTTTTATGAATCGCTATGGCTTACTTTTATTGATTTGCTCTTGGGCCTGGAGAAAGCTTCCTCAGCCAGTATACAACAGGAAATGGTTATAGCATTATCAGGCTGTAAAGAGATAAATAAAATAAAGGGGGGGAGGTCGGTGGTCGGGCACAGCAAGCTGCTGACATAAGCAAGAATTACTCCCCTCCCTCCCAACTGGAGAGCAACTTAAATTACCTCCTTTTTCCTTCCCTGCTTCTCATTCCCAATTCAGCGAAAGGAAAATACTTCTCGACTGTAAATGTGCATTAACTTTGGAGCTGAACATTTTGGGGTTCTTGGTATCAGCTAGAAGGAAATGAATAAGATGGGAATAAATGAGCCTGCTTAGGCATTGCATAGGAAGGAGGGAGAAACCCTGTGGGAATATGGCCTTTCGCTGCCTCCTTTGATGATGTACGGCTTCTTGATAACAAAGGCAGTGTAGCCTTCTGAAATATTCCATCCGTGCCTATGAAAAGGAGCTGAAGTCTCACTGCCTCGAACAGATGGACTGGTGTTTTGAGCCAGCTCACCCTGCCCTTTGGCTAACAGTGGTACCAAATTGCATGTCCCGGGCTATCAGGAAGCAGGAGACCTGGATATAGATCTGCACGTGTGTTTCAATGGCTGCCATGATTTTTTCTCCTTCTCAGCGACAGATCCCAAAGGTTTTATTTTCATACACCTGCCCTTTCATCCCCAGTGATGAACTGGATTTGTGCTTCTCTGTATTGGTTGGATTGAGACCTCACCATGACTTGTAGTGAAAGAAATAAGAGCTCTTTTAGAATCATCTGCCCTCTGCAGTTCCACACAATGAGGCAGACAGCCAGGCCTGGCGGTGGTGGTGCAGTGGCAAAGAGATCCTATCATTTACAGTTACTTTCCCAGTGGATTTTTCTTCCCTGGCCAAGAATGTTCAGGCTGGTTTATATGGAGGTGTGGACAAGCTGATATCTGAGGGCTTATGTGTTTGCTGGTTCTATGAGTCATCTGTGTCCCCATCTGTCCATGACTTAAAAAAATTTTTTTTCATCTTTATTTTGAGAGCAGGAGTTGGAGAGGGGCAGAGAGAGAGAGGAGGGGCAGAGAATCACAAGCAAACTCCTTGTTCAGCACAAAACCCAAGTGGGGACTGATCTCTTGAACCGTGAGATCATGACCTGAGCTGAAATCAAGAGTTGGAAACTTGACCGACTGAGCCACTCGGGTGCCCCACCATCTATCTGTCACTCTTGAACAGATTCTGATCTGCCCCTACAGTAATAGGAACAACTCCAGGACTGTCGTGACAGCTGTGGTTGCCCAGAGTCTAGTTCATGTTTAGGATACCTTTATGGTCACATCTCTAAGGCAAGCTTGCCTGGGTACGTTAACTTTAGTCTCTCCCTAGAAGATAAGTTGTTGTGACCTCAAAGTTAATTAAACCATGGTTACAAGTTAATGTTTACTGAATTCATAGGTTTTAAACAGCGTTTTAAAGAATTCCTAGCTATTGGTCCCGCATGGAGCTATCATGTCAGAACTAGGAAAGACTTCCAATCTGGTAACACTAAAACAACAACAACAACAAAAAACCACAACAATTAGTCGCCCTATTTTGTTATTAGAGAACAGGAAGGTGGCAGTGTGTTCTGTGCTTGTATTGAGATGTAGGATCTTGGATCCCTGAGACTGGGGGGAGAACAAACAACCTCTCAGCAAACCAAAAATATTACAGGGACCACAACTTAGGTTGAGCTTAACCACACTTCCGTGGTGGTTTATGAAGCTTTTCAGTGCTCACAGGTTCAATGAGCTTACTGGTTTCTAAAAGTTTAAAAAGGGGTAATTACTAACATGACCAGTCCTGGGACCTCCCACTGTAAAAGACAAGAAATTTTTTGGATGGAGGATGTGCCCCTCCTCACCAGGAGTGTTTGTAAAATATTAAGAGGAGCAGACGTCCATTTTTCAAGTTACTAAAGTAGCTCATTAGAAAATACTTATCGAGTGCCTACTATGAGCTGCCTACTCATAGTTAGGTACTGAACAAAGGACAGCACATGAGGCAGATGAGCCCTCTGGTCACAGAGGACAAGGCTTACCCCATTCTAAGGAGAGCCAGTTACACAAATGATGAAATAATTTCAGATGGTGATAAGCAACAGACAATCATGTGATAGAGCTATCAAGGGACTATATGGGAAGGGTAGTCTTAGAGATGATGAAGGCCTTATACCTCCACGTAAGAAATACCATTTCCTTTTAAGAAAGACGAGTGACAAGATTTTATTTACACTTTATAAAGATCACTGTGGTTGCTTTGTGGGAAATCTGCGAAGCTTTAATACACCTTTGGAACAGATCATTACTGATTAATGGGAGACTGCAAGATACCCCCATTTGTGATGCACATGGACCTCTAGGCGCTTTGAAGCTCAAGGAAGAAAATGGACTCAGAGCACAGGTGGTGTTTTCATTTCTTCTGATTGTCAGTGGTGTCTTTGAGAGAAGAGGGAGGTTCTAGGAAGTGAATGACCGGATATAGAAATGCGATTTAACAGCTCAATTTAATTTTATGCATGTTGCTTACAGTGATGAGATAACGGGCTCTAGGAAAGTGTGGCAAGAATGCTTTTCATGGATTTAAGAATTTGCTTTTGACTCTGGCAGGATGGAGAGGGCACCTGTGCACGTGTGGCTGTGGAGCATTACAAGGTCTAATGAAGAACCTAATAATTAGCATAGTAACTTGTGCATGGTAGGGATTCAGTACACATTTGCTGGCTGGATAAAGACTGTGTTTTTTGTTTTTTGTTTTTTTTGTTTTTTTTTTTAGAGAGAGGGAGCATGTATGCCTGAGCAGGGGAGAAGGGCGGAAGGAGAGGGAGAATCTGAAGCTAGGTCTATGCCCAGCATGGACCCCGATGCGGGCTTGATCCCTTGAACGTGGGGTCATGACCTGAGCTGAAATGAAAAGTCCGATACTCAACCTAATGAGCCACCCAGGTGCCCAGATTTGAGACCTTTAAAGAGGGCTGGGAGAGTCCCCAAACGGGATAGGTTCTAGTCGAATATGGCCCCGTTTGATATACTGTGTGTGTGTGTGTGTGTGTGTGTGTGTGTGTCTAGTCAAATATGGCCCCGTTTGATATACTGTGTGTGTGTGTGTGTGTGTGTGTGTGTGTGTGTGGTAACGATAGAAAGTTCCAGGCATGCAGAAGACCTCGACAGAAAGCATATGTACACTGGAAACCATCGGCAATAATTGCTCCCTAAATCCGGGTGGGATTAATTTCCTGACCCTTGGCCCTCCCAGTACAGTGCTTGTCTGGGAGTATGGGGTCTTGTGATATTTTGCCAGTCTGCATTCCACTGGTCCAGGAAGCTGAGAAGTAGCACTGAGGATCAGAGACTCTAAGAGAGATAGGGTGTCCCGAATGCATCGAGCACTGAGTTATGGAATGACAACATCTAGGCTGTTTTGCCAGGAGGAATGAATGGTCAGTGAGGGGAAGTCCAGGGATCTTTCTTTTTCCTCCTCCGGGCCAAACTTTAGCAAAACCAATTTTTCCTCCAAGCGGTAGGAGCTTCACAAAGGGAGGAGATGCTATCATTTTACCGTATTTCCCAAATTTTCTTGTTTGAACGAGTGTATCTTTTATGTTATTGTGAGGTAGAGAATTGACTGTTGATTTCTACAAATTGGGCTTTTGAGGAAAAGTCGTCTTGCCATTTACTCCTTTCAGTCAGTATGTATATGTGCAAGTGTCTCAGCTGGGCTCAGGTGATAAAGAGCAACATGGAGTGGTTGCTTTCCCTCAGGTGCCAAGGCTGTCATTTTCCCTCAGGTGCCAAGGCTTAGTGGGGAGGGAACAGCAGCAGAGGATAGCTGTCCTTGCAGACCAGTTATTTTGTGTAGGCCATCAACTGGAGTGGCAGCGGCCGAGTGCTGTCTTTAACTGTGGCCAGAAGATTTCCTGAATGAGGGTGGAGTGGAAAACAGGTGAACAGATTTAGTCTCGACCGCACGGCTCAGTGACTCTGTGCTGCGTGGAGGCATTTGAGGGCTGAAATCGGAAGGCAGCACGGAGTGTGAAGGGGGAACGTGGAGAAGCTGGACATGGGACGATGAACAGGGAGCCAGAAGCCTGTGGGGGCGTGCGCGGGAGTTCGAACAAACAGATGTGGTGCAAGCCCAGCTAGGTAGAGAAGTTGGGTGCATAGAGGCCCCCAGGAGGCCTGAGTGTGTGTGATGCTGCCCAGTATTATGCTGATGGCTTACGGGCACAGGCGGGGCAAGAATCCTACAGGAAACACATTATATAGGGTGATTTTATTGTATTTTCTGAGCTGCCAGAGACCCCAGTAAAAAGGGACCTCACTGAACAGTTGAGGAAGGGTACAGAGGCGTAGCAACGAGCCCAAGCCACAATCATTCAATCATCACTTAATCCATAAGTTAATCATAGGCTGCAATCCATAAGTTAACCAGATGGCTTAGCTCTAAATGTTTATTTTTGAGAAAGCATGAGTGGGGGAGGAGGAGGGGCAGAGAGAGGGGGACACGGCAGCAAGACCAATGTGGGGCTTGTACTCAGGAACCATGAGATCATGACCTGAGCTGAAATCAGATGCTCAACTGACTGAGCCACCCAGGTGCCCCAGATGCCTTAGTTCTAAGTGACAACTGCTCTGTGAAAATTCTTACCACATAAAGTAGCTTGGTCACCCAGAGGCTCACTAGTACACATCCCAGAACCTTCTCATTTGTGTCAAATATACGACAATTGCCTCACAGGAAAAGCATGTCAGGATTGACCTCAGCAGACCTCAAGACACCCCTCTTGAAGGCATAGAATCCTAGGGTGTTACATAATGGCTCTGTCCTTTTTCCTGCCCACTGTTGTACTTACAGGGTCTTTGCACCGTGTGACTGTTCTTTTCTTCTTAAATGAAACAAAACTAGCAGGAGATTCTCATAGGAAGCAGAAAGCTGTGTTTTAACTGGCCTGGACATTACAAAAAGGTTAATATTGAATAACAGGGAGGTCAAGCGACACAGGGCTTTATTAGCGGGCTCACTGTGGTCAATGATAACGAGGACAGGGCCTCCTTAGTATGAGGCTGGCTTCCTCGTGGTGGCAGGATGGTTGCAGTGGATCCTGCTGTAACATCCAGAATCCTCTTGTGGGATGTCTCTTTTTAGGAGCTGGAAAAATATTTTCCAGACACTCTGCCTAACTATTTGTATCAATCAGCTATTACCACAATGATGCTAAATAACAAAGTATCCCAAAACATTGTGGTATATCAAAAGTATTTGTGTACTCACAGGTTGACTGACTGTGGTTTGGCTGTTGTAAGCTGGACAGATCTGCCTCAGTCTGCAGGGCCTGCTGTAAAAAGCTCTAGGCTGTGGGGTTGGTGTCCGTTCTGCTTTACAGGTGTGTGTTTGGGGTGTGGCTGAAGGACAGAAACTAGTGAAGGACAGCTCTTCTTCAAGTGAGAGCAAGAGCTGAGTCATACTGTGCAAGCACATTTAAATCCTGTGACTTACCTTCTACTGGCCAAAGAGAAAATAAATAGCCAAGCCCAACACAAATGGGATGGAGAAGTAAACTCTACTCCCAGTGGAGGAGTTGGGTACTGAGTATTTACTGAACAAAGATCCGTAGTATCACACTGCTTCCTCCCAAACTTTTGTCTCATGTGACCTAAGCCAGAATTTCTAATTACTAAACTGGTTGCTGCAAAGGGGGAATGAATATTACCAATAACGCTTAAACTAACACCAGGTGTTAGGTCTGTTGATGTCAGTGCTGACATTCTTTTCCTGGGAGGCAATTGGTGTATATTTGACACAAACATCTGCATTACCTTTAAATCTCACGGTGACTTAATGAGGTGGCTGCTGTTATTACTCTCTTTATAAGGACATTGAGGCTCAATGAAATAAGTTTTCAAGGTTATAAAACTAGTTAGGGGTAGAGCTGGGATTCAAACACAGGTGCATCTCGACTCCACAATTATTCTCTTAAGTGCTATGCAATTTTGTTAGATTTATAAATAGTGTAGTGAAAGAGTGCTGTAGAGGTAGAAGAAATGTTCTTATTTAGATACTGAAAATCATAAAGCTTAGTGCTACTGTATTCTTTTTCACAGCATGGATATATAGTAGAGGACTTTAAGTGAAAAAAAAAACGTCAAAAGTATTTTTATGGAGTAGTTAATTGTTTTATGGGGCAAGCTCGTAAAAATCACAGACCACAAAACATAATTACAAAATGCACTTGACATCAATTATAGGAAGTATTGATTTCATTAACTCACATCTTGTCCAGGGGCTATAAATTACGGGAAATGGGGAACACGCATGCATATCTCCTTTCGGAATGGCCAATCCTGTACCACGCACTACTCAGCAATCATGGGGCTGGTGTTGAGCATGGGGTCCACCACATCCCATGCCACTCCCTTTATGACCCAGAGAAGCATCTTTTTTCTCTGAGAACTCATTCTTCAAAGGACCATATACCTCTTGAGCCGTCCCTGCTTTTGTCTTACAGGACCTGTATTTCCTAGAACTTCGTGGTTCCCACAGTGTCTGTCAGGAATCCATGGGGATTCCCAGGGTTCAACAAACAAACCTGCGTTCCTAGTAATAGGGAGATTGTATTTGACTTTTGCATGTTTGTGAGTGAACACTGGAGTTTTTAGGGGTTAAACAGGTGTGATGTCACAACAGGTTAGATGCAGAAGCAGATGAGAATCCAGCTGACTTGTATTAAGCCAGACCTTAACAAGACAATGTGAATGGCAATCTTCTAATTTTTTTGGAGAAAATATACTTTCAAGAAATACATTTTATTTATGTTAATATGTGATAGATTTATTTTAAAACGGGCTTATAAATATTTTAAAATTTTGTTTCAATTGCTAATAAGATAAATATCGATAGATGTTAACCTATACCCCCACAAGGAAAAGCTCTTTGAGTCCACCAATAAGTGTAAAGAGATTGAGACCAAAAAGTTTGAGAACCACTGCTGTCCGGTGTTTCTCATCTTTGTTTGAGAAGCTGGGAAGCCAGGAGGCAAATTTGCAATCCACCTTGCACATTTAACTGAGATCATGAGACATAAAACTCATAGACCAATATTTCTTCATGCTTTATCATATGTTTTGCTCTTACTTGACTCCTAAATGCTTTCATTGCTTATTTTCCATACTGCTCTATTTAAAAATGTTTCATCATAAGATTTAGATAGGTTATTATAGGCTGTCAGAAAGGAAACAGTTGGTACAGAGGATAGGTTGGTCTCTGAGAGCAGGGCATGGGAATGCACTATTGTAGACTTCCATATAGATGTGCCCTCAGATTCGGATGCTGCTTCTTAGAGGCTGCAGACAGGAGCTTCATGGGTATAGTGGAAATCATTGTCACCGTCTAAATGGATGGTACTTTTGTTCTGGAGTCGATTCACTTTCTGTTCTCTAAATTATGCATATCCTTTTAAGACACAGCTTCTCCCTCCCTCTGCATTTCTCCTTCCCCAGCCCAGCCGAGATTTTCCCTCTTTCCTTTCTTCTACTTTGCATTTATGTTCTCCCTGACCTATTCTTAAAACATATTTTCTAATGCATTTCTTGAGTTCAGAATAAAAGGCTGGTACTTTCAGCATTACTTCATCTTCATTATTAGCCTCTTATAACTCTCTCTGATTTAAGGTTATTGTAGAATACTTGAGCTCTCCGCTAATGTACATTACATTGGCACTGTAATCAGTGCACATTTCAAGGGCTTCAGTCAACAATAGTACCCAAAGCTTTGAATTCAAAAATGTATAATTATTTTTGCAAATTGGGAGTGGGATAAGATTGGTCTAAAGCACGCAATAGGGCATACCCTTCAACTGTAGCATTTGTATGTGATGCACAGATGACTGATATTGGGCATTCGTTAATTATTATCATAGTTACGATAAATGTGCTAGTATTTTCTTTTTGATTAAACTTGGGAATAATTTCTCCCTCTCTCCTAGTCGAACTCCATTGTAAACCTTCAAAGGGGGAAATAAAACTAGAGTAATGTTTGACCATTATGACATTATCTCCAGTGAATGGGTAGTCCCTGGGAAGATTTTATGATCTCTTGGTAAGGGGGTGGGAGCTAGATTGAGTTAAATTCAGAGGAGCTGAGGATGAGGGAGAATAGAGTTAGCTTGAGGGTGCTTTACTACAGTACAGATGAGTTTGTTTTCCAAATGATGAGTGTCTCTCATTTCTCTAAACCTGTCTTGATGGTATATAGATCATATGAATACTGATGTTTTGACCACAAAACTCAATGACATGGACCAACCACACTGAATCACAACAGAGACTGCTCACAAAGAGGTCTTGTTTCCATTATCCATGTAACAAGTCACATCGTCATGAAAACAAGGGGCGTGGAAGGAAGAGGAGGGGGGAGGGAGGGACAGTGCTCTCCCACACATAACAGAATAACTGCATTATAGTGAGTTTACTAACCATAGTTATTAAGTATATCTTAGAAAATGATTCATTGACTTACAAAGAGCTATCAGAGAAGTGCTTTCAGTCAGAGTATACTTAGGGTATGGAGGAAAATGCCAAAAACTTGAGTCTGGTTTTTAAGATCCTTTGTCCCCAACTTTCTGATCAATAATCTCATGCTACCCCTGTGTGCATTCCCTTCTGTGACTTGCTTTGTGTCTTTTTGTGTGAAAGGACTTAGTCTTCTTTCTCTGCATTAATGTAGAGTGGTGTAGTGGCTAAGAACTCAGGTCCCGGAGTCAGGTTATCTCTGGGGTTGAATCCACTTGTTGGACACTTCTTAGATATGTGACCTTGTTGCATGACCAAGCTCATCACTAATAATGGAAAATAAAGGGACAGACTTCATGGGATTTTTATCAGGATCAAATGACATTTGTACATACGTATTTAGCATCATGCCTGATATGGTCTAGGCCATGGTCTAGGCCAAAGGGCATCCAGTACATGAAAAACCATATTTCTCTTTTAAGAACTTAATTGAATTAGAATTTCTTCAGGAACTGCCAGATAAATTTTCCATCCTCAATTCTCATAGGACACTTCTTGTTTTCTCACAGTTTTGCTTGAGTCAGACTGACTTATGTGCCTGCCCATCTCATACGTTGGAGGGCGGGCTTTGAAGGCTGAATGTATGTCACTCACTGGAAGATTCTTCCGTGACACCTAGCACCGTGCCTTGTCCATGGGGATGACAGTAACCTCACATGCTCCATGTTGTTTGCCAGCTTTGCTACTTGTGCATAAAGTGCAATTCCTGCCCTCAAGAAACTTGCCATCCATTTGGGGAGATAAAGCTGAAACACATCTAACGCTTGAGAGATGGGGAAGTTCCATGAAAACCTGTGCTGCCAAGAAATGCTTTCTGGAGGAGGGAGAGCTTTTGGAGGGTCTGGATGGACTCAGGAGTTTGGTTTGCATAGAGAGGAGTGTTTCTAAACAAACGTGAACGATGTCAGTTAGGGTCTCTAAGTGCAGATGAAATTTACATACAGTAAAACACACAAGTCTTAGGAGGAACGTATGTACTTGTGTAACTACCATCATTATAAAAATAAAGGCAATCTCTGTGCTCTCAGAAAGTTTCCTTTTGCCCATTCCAGTCTTCCCCTGCTCTCACAGCACTCAGTTTTCTGGTTTCCATTGCATAGTTTAGTTCTGATTCTAGAAATTAATGTAAATGAGATTATGTAGTACGTGTTCCTTTGAATCTAGTTTCTTCATAATGTTTTTGAGACTTGCCCACATTGTCAGTAATTCATTCTTTTTTACCATTCACTTGTATTCCATTGTGAGAATCTGACCTGATTTGTTTACCTGGGTTTTGGTCGATGGACATTTGGATCACTTCCACTTTTCAGCTGTTATGAGTTATGAATAATAAACATTCTGTCTTGAGTTTTTTGTGGACATATATTGTCTTTATTCTTAGGTAAATACCTAGGTAAGGAGTTGCAGGTTTATAGATTAGGTGTGTATTTAACTTCATGATAAACTGTTCAATTGTGCAACCACTTGAGAAAAAGTTTTAACACTCCCACCAGAAAATTAAGAGAAGATGTAATCGTTTCTAATTAGGCCCATATTTATCATTCTTGGTGCTCTTTATTCATTCCTATAGATCTGGGTTTCCATTTGCTTTCATTTCTCTTCAGCCCAAAGAATTTTCTTTAGCATTTCTTATAATTTCTTATTTTGTGTTTTCAGTATCATGCAGATCAGGAAATATGAAGAATATTTTCACTTGATATAGAACTCTAAGCTGATAGATTACCACACCCCCTACCTCCCATTTTGCAGCTAAAATATCATTCTATTGTCTTCTGGTCTCTTACTGATAAGAGCTCAATTTTAATTTTTAAGAAAAGGTTATTTATTTATTTTGATAGTGTGTGTACATGAGCAAGGGAAAGGTAGAGGGAGAGTGAGAATCCCAGCAGGCTCCACTGACAGCCCAGAGCCTGAGGAGTCAGTTGCCTAACTGACTGAGCCACCCAGGTGCTCATCAATTTTCTTTTTTCTTTTTTTCTTTTTGGCGTTTATTTATTATTAGAGACAGAGTGGTAGCAGGGGAGGGGCAGAGAGAGGGGGAGACATAGAATCTGAAGCAGGCTCAGGCTCTGAGCTGTCAGCTTGGAGCCCACTGTGGGGCTCGAACTCACAGACTGTGAGATCATGATCTGAGCTGAAGTTGGATGCTCAACCGACTGAGTTACCCAGGCACCCCATCAATTTTCATTTTTATTGTTGTTTTTTTGCATCCAACCCCAGCCAGTATGTCTTTTTTTCCCCCCCTCTGTGAATGCTGTTAGGATTTTCAACAATTTAAATACCCTGTTTCTGGAAGTTTTGTCTTGTTTTTATTGCTTATAATTCAGTGAAGTCTTAGGAAAGTAAATTTTTTTTAAACCATATTTTGGAAACTTTTAGTGATTATTTCTTCAAATATTTTTTTCTTCCATGTTTTATTTTTCTTGTACCTCTGGGGCCCCAATGTATCATAGAGCTTAATATTGCCCCACAGGTTACTGAGAATCTCTTTGTCTTTTGAATCTTTATTCTCTTTGTTCTTCATATTGAATCATTTATTATGATTCATGTTCACTGACTCTTTTATAGTCTATCTGTTAAACACTTTCAGTGAATTACAAAATTCTAGCTATTTCCCATTTTAGTTCTATTGTTTCCCTTTGGTTCTTCTTTTAAATTTTTTTATTTCTCTCTTCATGTTCTTTATCTGTTACAGTCATTCTGACAAGTTTTTCCTTTAACTCTTTGAATGTACTGAAAATAGGTGCTTCAATGACCTTCTATGCTAATTCAAAACTTCAGGTCATCTTAGGATTAAATTCTATAGACTGTCTTTTCTTTTGATGGTCACATTTTCCTGTTTGTTTTCATGTCTACTGTTTACTATATACTGGATATTAGAAATAATCCATTATAAAATTTCTGGGTTCTTTGATCTTCCACTGAAGACTATTGATTTCTGTTCTCCCAGCCAGTTAAGTTACTGACTGATCCCTTTGAACTTATGGAGCCTTGGTTTTATTAAGGTATGTCTGCTTAATTTTGCCCTTAGGATTAACAGGATGAAGCCTTTAATTCAGACATACATTTTATTTTTTTAATTAATTTTTTTCTTTTAGAGAGCACACAAGCTGGGGAGAGGGGCAGAGGGAGAGAGAGAGAGAATCTTAAGCAGGCTCCATGCTCAGCACAGAGTCTGACACGGGGCTCAATCCCATGACCCTCGGATCATGACCTGAGCAGAAATCAAGAGTCAAATGCTCAACCAAGTGAACCACCCAGGTGCCCCAGAGACATACACTTTAATCCTAAATATGTCCAATTGCGTTTTCAATGCAAAGCCCAAGGTGTATGGCAAAACTCCCTAACTTGGAAACACTTAAACTTCAAAGTCTTCTCACTCTACATTAGATGGCACCAAATATTTCTGCTCATTTCTCCTAGACTGGAAGCTACTGCTTTCTGCTGGGTTCCTTTAGTCTTCCTTGAGCAATTGTAGTATAAACCTCAGCCAAAGATATTTTTATATATATATATAATTTATTGTCAAATTGGTTTCCATACAACACCTAGTGCTCATCCCAACAGGTGCCCTCCTCCATGCCCATCACCCACTTTCCCCTCCCTCCCACCCCCCATCAACCCTCAGTTTGTTCTCAGTATTTAAGGGTCTCTTATGGTTTGCCTCCTTCCCTCTCTGTAGTTCTTCCCCCCCCCCCTTTCCCTCCCCGCTGGTCTTCTGTTAAATTTCTCAGGATCCACATATGAGTGAAAACATATGCTATCTGTCTTTCTCTGTCTGATTTGTTTCCCTTAGCGTAATATCCTCCAGTTCCATCCATGTTACTACAAATGGCCAGATTTCATTCTTTCTCATTGCCAGCTAGTATTCGATTGTATATATAAACCACATATTCTTTATCCATTTGTCAGTTGATGGACATTTAGGCTCTTTCCGTAATTTGGCTATTGTTGAAAGTGCTGGTATAAACATTGGGGTACATGTGCCCCTATGCATCAGCACTCCTGTATCCCTTGGGTATATTCTTAGCAGTGCTATTGCTGGGTCATAGGGTAGGTTTATTTTTAATTAAAAAAAATTTTTTTAAATGTTTGTTTATTTTTGAGAGAAAGAGAGCATGAGCAGGGGAGGGGTAGAGAGAGGGAGACACAGAATCTGAAGCAGGCTCCAGGCTCTGAACTGTCAGCACAGAGCCTGACACGGCGCTTGAACACACAAACTGTGAGATCATGACCTGAGCCGAAGTCGGACGCTCAACCGACTGAGCCACCCAGGTGCCCCTATTTTTAATTTTTTGAGGTACCTCCACACTGTTTTCCAGAGCATCAACCAAAGATTTGAGGGAGTTTATGTATCAGATTTGGGGGTTCCTTGTTCTGGCTCTTTCATTTCTGGATTTTCTTTATTAATATTCACCCACTCTGGAGGTCCTGAACTTTGTCCCTAGACACTTCAAGGCCACAAGACTTCAGTTCTGCTTGAATTTTAGCTGCCCAGCAACCCTTGGACTGGGGAGTTTGATGAACTCTGGATAAGTGATCTTAACCAGTCCAATTCTCTATTTTTCAGGTGTTTACTAGTTTCCAATTTATGCGTACTTTTAGTTATTCTCCAGGGCCTTCAAATAGTCTTATGTTTCTTTTATTTCTCTCTCTCTCTTTTTTAAGAGAGAGAGTGTGCAAGTGGGGGAGAGGGGCAGAAGAAAGAGAGAAAATCCTAAGCAGTCTCCAAGCTCAGCACGGAGCCCAGTGCAGGGCGAGGTCCCACAACCCTGGGATTATGACCTGAGCTGAAATCAAGAGTTGGGCCTTCAACCGACTGAGTCACTCAAGCCCAGTATTTTATTTCTTAAAATTTTGCCCAAGGATTATAATTCTTAGCTGTGGGAGATTTATTCTGACACAAGCTACTCCTCCCTGACTGAAGCTGCCATGTCTCTGTGTTTCCCAGTAAGGAGTCCTGACTAGAGAGGAGCTTTGTGTGGAGAAAAATTGGTTTGGTTATGGCGGGCTAGAGCATATAAGGCCTTAAAGGCCAGGCAATGGATATTTTACATGATGGAGTAGACGATAGGGAAAGGGTCATGTCTGAATTATAGATAGCTTTTGTTTTTAAATATTAGAATGATGCTGACATTTATTATAATTCATGGAGAGACTTGACATGTATTCAAATGAATTGGTATGGTATTTCCATCATTTACATGAAGCAAATGTCAGAACAGAAGACCCTCAATTTATCCTTGTAATTATAAGTCCTTCCCTCCCCCTTTTCTCCCTGTTGTCTTTCCCCCTTTCCCTCCCCCCTTTCTTCTTCTTCCTTGTCTTCTCTCCCTCCCTTTCTCATCCTCTTTATTTTCAAGTTTGTGACTAACATACGAAGAAGAATATCAGAGCTATTCAAAATGTGACAAGAATTCAAATTCAGTCTTCAAAACGAGTCCACAATTTTTTACCTAGTAAAAGCATTTATTTTGTTAACTTTACCATTCCCAGTGCTTCGTGAAATGCCTTGTACTGGTAGAAAGAGGAAAAAATTAAAATATTAAAACCAGAGAAATCATTAAATTGTAATGTATCAATTCAAAAAACACTGGGAAGTGTCTACAGTTATAATTGGTAATTCTATGTAACAACTTGGAAGAGTGGTTTTGATCAAAGCATGATAGAAAATTATATGTATACTGTAATGCAGACTGGAAATGTTATGCACATGACAAAGACTGAAAAGGAATACACAAAATGTTAATAGATGTGTGATGATAGGATTAGGAATGTTTATTTCCAAAACATTTTCAAAACAGAGGGAAAAATGACTATTTGAAATTCCTTTTTTGTTAGAGGAACTTCAATAGGAACACATAGGCGCTATATTTGGGGTTCTCCATTTAAACATCAAGGACTTGGAGTTTAAATATTTCAGAATTAAGCAAGGTTGCGCCCTTTAACCTGTAATTAAAGAGAAATCTATTAGCCAGGGTCTCCTGGTGACAACCTCATTTCCCCCTGTGGTAGAAAGCTCGTACCTCTCCCTGGCTAACACATGGGGTGTAATTCTGGGTATTAACTGACTTAGTGATGCTGGGCATGCAGGAGCCAGACAAGCATCATGGTAACTGGTGAAGCCTGAATCCTTCTGTGGTTTCAGATGGATAATCACAAGATGCCAAGGGCACACAATGAGAAGAAGCGATGTAACCTCAGGCCCGAGGATGAGGTTGGCGTCCGCTAGCTGATGTATTCCCCAATCCTGGCGGTGTTCCTCTGCACTCTTGTGCCTGTGATGTGGTGCTGGCTGGAGGAGGAGATAAGAAGACTGGTAAGCTGTCCTGAGGGCTGCCTGTGGTGTCTCTTAATTTCTGGTAAAAAAACGTTGCTGTTGGTGGAGGGTGTGTGGCATTGTAATGCTCACAACTAGGCTAGGATAATAGCAGAGATGCTGTTAGTTGTGACAGCAGGCACAAACTGGGATATACCAGGAAAACTGAAGCATACAGCGGATCCATCTGCAACCCCTGTGGCTTTTTGGTTGCGTTCGGACAACATCTTCCAGTGCAGTTTCTGTCCTCCTGTGACGTAAGGTCACAGGCCATCCCCCAAACCACCAACGTAAGGAATCTTTCCACAGGAAGAACAAATGGCACTTCCTTGCTCTGGCTTTCCTCTGAATCACTGAGAGTTTTGAGCTGGGACTGGAATGATATGCCTCTTTTGTGCAGAAATGTCTGGCAAAAGAATGTAGCATGGATTTAGAAGGGCAAGAGTTGTGAGTGGGGATGGTCAACAAAAAGGTTGTTATACTGACTCGGCTATTTTGTGTAGGAATAAAAAGCTCAGTTACCACCAGATCTTCTGGAAGCAAGGCAATATATTGATGATAGTTCCCTTGCTCTTCCATTGCCCCACACCCACTAATTTATAAACCTGTGTGCTTCTCAAACAACACTTTTATTTAATAGCAGAGATTCATGGAGGACAAATCATTGTTTGCTTTCTTAACCATTTAGAACCATTGTTTTTCCAATGTGATGTGCTCGCCTCTGACAGCTTGAGTAAGTTTTCTGAGTGACCAGAGAGCTGGAATTGTGTAGGTTTATTGCTAAGAGCCTGACCATGTCACTGCTTTCACTTCTGGTGTGAAGTGATAATTGACTTTTAAGTGCTAATAAAATGCAGACTAGGCATTTGTGTTTTATTTAAGGTGTTCTTTTTATTATATAAATCCTGGTAAATATTTTCATGGTTGTTTTTGTAGGTAGGTGTTCAGGGCAATCATTTTTCATGATGATATAGGTCAATAAATATTGTTCTAGTAAGGAAACCAGAGCCTACAGCCTCTCAAATGGGAGACACCCAAAGGTCTTAATCATTACCATTGTTTTGTGTGAATCTATTTGTAGTGCATCTACCGAGGTTCATGGGATATTTATGTCCACCGTGTTATTGAACTAGCAAATATGTTAACGAACCTTTTGTACTTTTGTAGCATTTGTTGGAGGCCTATGTTGTATTCTGACTTTATCTCTTGTTAGCTGTGTGATTTTGGTCATAACTTGGCCTCTTGGAGACTTAATTTTACCATTACCAGTAAAAGGAAGGAATTGACTATAAATGACCCATCAGGCTACTTTATGTTCTAAAATTCTGTCACTTTCTTACTTGATTTGGGGATCATCCAAACAGATGTGACAATAGAAGCCACCGGCCTTGATGAGCAGCTACAGGAGAATGAGAAGGAGCTATCAGATGAATCATGATAGGTCTATCATACGTGATACGTATGATACGGGATACGTGACCATATCGTTTGACCCCAAATTCAGGGTCCAGAAACTAACAGGTACTAGTACTCTTAAGCAATGATGGGAGCAAGCATTTTCAGAAATCCTAGTTCTCCTGGAAAATCTGGACATAGGATTACTAAAGACAAGGACAGGCTGCTCAACTGGGCATTGGAAAAAATAGGCTGTGGTCCCCGATCTGTCACATTAACCCCCAGAGCTTCAGAGTTCTCATTTGAAATAGAAGGAAATGAAACAGATGGCTATCCTTTCCTTTCCTTTCCTTTCCCCAAAACACTGATTCTAAACTTTTCTGGAATAATAGAGTTTTATTTAGTTGTTTAAATCCCTATGCTGTCCAAGAGAGGTTGTGGTCAGGGTCAGAAATGGCAGTGAGGAAGAGATCATGTCCAGATAGAAACACACTGACTTTTTTCCCTCTTCTTGCCTGAGTTAGCTGAGAGGTTGACTAAATGAGGAAAAACATGCTATTATTGATGCGTTGTTAGATCATTGATGCGTTGATGGTTTTGGAAATGCATCCCAGACTTAGGGTATCATCTGCTGTCTTGCTAATAACAGACAAGTGCCATACAAGTACTAGGTTCACTAGAGGAAATGTGAAAGAAGCATGGGTAGAACCCTTACAGTCATCTCAAATGATCTGAGAATAATATAGAGCGACCCCAGGGAAGTATTAACGTCAGTACTCACCTTGTGCTTTGGTCAAGTTAAGCCCCTCACTTTCCACTGCACAGATCATGTCTCTTCCCACCACCCGTCCACCTCTATCCTCTGTCAAGCCCTTATTTGCTCTAAGATCCTTCACTATTTGTATCAGGTTTGTGCCTTTGTCCTAATGCAGTGAATGACCTGTCTGATTGCCCCCTTGCCTCCAAGGATGGGAACAGAAATTAGAAAAGGACAGATGTCGATTCTCTTTGTTCTTTCTAGTTATGGTCTAGAAAGTTACTTTGAATGTTAAATTAGCAAATGCTGAACTTGCTTCTAAGGGAAATACAGAATTGGGTTCTTGTGAGCCTGTTTCACTTTTTTTTTTGTGAACTGATCAATTCATTTGTTTGGTTTGGGTTTCTGTTAATTTGTTAACATTGAACCTCATGACTAACAGCACCCATAACTCATGCCTGAACAAAGCCTATCTTATATATGTGTCTTCTCTGCAAGGCACATCACTGCCTTCTTGCACTTAGGAACACTAGAAAGCGCTCCAGCACTCTCCTTGGGGCCATTTTATTTACTTATTTTTTTTAATTGAAGTGTAGTTACTATACAAATATTATATTTCAGGTGTACAACATAGTGACTGGACACTTATGTATATTACAAAGTGTCACCATGATAAATCTAACCACCATCTGTCACCATACGAAGTTTTTACGTATTACATTATTACATATTGTGTCCGTGTGTCTTATATATTTTATAACTGCAAGTTTGTGGCTATTGATCCCCTTCCTTTATTTTGCCCATCTCCTGCCCACTCTGGCAACCACCAGATCGTCTGTATCTGAGTTTGTTTTGTTTTGTTTTTTTTGTTTTTAGATTCCATACAGAAGTGAAATCATACTGTATTTGCTTTCCTCTCACTTATTTCACTCAGCACAATCCCCCCTAGATCCCCAGATATTGTTGCAGATAGCAAGATTTTCTTCTTTTTTAATGACTGAGTAATATTCCATTGTATATACAATATCTGTAGAACATATATTCCACACGTTCATTATTCATTCATCTGTGGATGGACAGATTGCTTTCTTACCTTGGTTATTGTAAATGCTGCAGTGAACATAGGGGCATGTATATCTTTTTGAATTAGTATTTTCCTTTTCCTTGGATAAATATCCAGACACGGAATTGCTGGGTAGTATGATAGTTGAATTTTTAATTTTCTGAGGACTTTCCACATGGGTTTCCATAGTGGCTGCATCATTTTGCATTTTCACCCACATTGCATAAGCATGGTTCCCTTCTCTCTACATCCTTGCCAACTTTTTATTATCTCTTTTGATAATAGCCTTTCTGACAAGAAAGGTGATACCTCATTGTGATTTCAGCGTATTTCCCTCATGATTAGTAATTCTGAGTATTTTTTCATGTGTCCACCAGCTGTATGTCTTCTTTGGAGAATTGTTGATTCAGGTCCTCTGCTTCTCTTCTTTCTCTTCTTTTATTTTCTCTTCTCTTCTCTTCTCTTCTCTTCTCTTCTCTTCTCTTCTCTTCTCTTCTCTAGAGAGTGTGCATGCACAGAGGAGGGGCAGAGAGAGGGTGAGAGAATCTTAAATGGGCTCTACACCCAGTGTGGAGCCTGATGTGGGGTTCCATCTAACGACCATGAGATCATGACCTGAGAGGAAATCAAGAGTTGGATGCTCAAATGACTGAGCTACCCAGGCACACTACTCTGCTCATTTTTTAATTGCTTTGCCTGTTTGCTATTGAGTTGTGTGAGCTCTTTACGTATTTTGGATATTAACTCCTTATCAGTTATATCATCTGCAAATATCTTCTCCCATTTAGAAGGTTGCCTTTTCGTTTTGTTGATGGTTTCCTTTGCTATGCAAAAGCTTTTTAGTTTTAGTCTCATTTGTTTATTTTTGCTTTTGCTGCCCTTGCCTCAGAAGACAGATCGAAAAAATTACTACCCACATCAGCGTCCAGTAACTTATGTTTCCTTCTAGGAATTTTATGGTTTCTGGTCTTATATTTAAGTCCTTTATTCATTGGGAGTTAATTCTTGTGAGGTAATTCTTGTGTAAGAACGTGGTCCAGTTTTATTCTTTGGCGTGTTGCTGTCCGGTTTTCCCAGAACCATTTGTGGAAAAGACTGTCTTTTACCTGGGGACCATTTTAAGCAATGAAATTATAAAAAAAAAAAAACAAACAAACCCACAAAAATGTGAAAGAGATTACACCAAATAGTGAAAAGAACATTTGTTTATAGTCTTAGAGCTGAAACAAGAAGGTAGGGTGTCACCTTGTTCAGCTCAGCTGGGAATGTGTGCACTGGGTGACTCCAATTTTTCTCCACTCTGCGTACATCTGTGGATAACCACAGAAGTGCCACAAGCCTTGATTTGTTGATTACAAATTTGAGTGAGTAGGTGAATTTGTAAATATGGAATCCACAAATAAAAAGAACTACAGTACTGACTAAGGATTTTAGAGACATTACACTGAAATTTACCCTTAATTAGGTATTCAATGTTGCTTCCGGAGGATTAAAACAAACCAACATTCATATCTACCAAATACCGGACACCATGCTGGACACTTCCATGTCATAATGGCTTTTCCTTTTATATGTCAGTCCTTGCAATGAAGGAAATGGAAAGTCCAATGAAACAGGCTGAATTCGCACAACAAATACATGTCCCAGGTCTAAGTAAGTATTTACGGCTCCAAAGCCCATTCCTCGCGGGATGGCTGTTCCGGCTGTTACTGTCACTTACTTGGGTTTGTTGGGGTTGGGTAGGGGATGGAGGAGATGGTAGAATAAGCCACATTGTCAAGGTCCTGAGTCTGCAGACTGCTAGCAGCAAGCGAGTTAAGGAGCATACCGCTGTGATAAAATGACAAGCAGGGTGGCTGATGCCTAGCTGGCAACCAGGAGGACCTTGCCTCGGGCACCGCTGAGAAGTCAGGGAAGAATAGCTGGAATCCTGACCTTCGGCAGCCCAAGGAGGGCATCACGATGGAGTACCTTCTCTGTGCTTTCTCCCTGCTGTATTTCTTTTCTCTCTGTTGGGGGTAGATTCCCATTGGGCATGGAGACCTGGGGCAAGAGCTGTGGTTGTGTGTACCACATTCTGTGTCTCTATGACGGTGGGTCTTATCCAACAGCTAAAGTTTAGGAGTCGCCTGTCAGGTTTTCGCAGCCTTTGTGATCCCTTGGGCGGTGGGTGTCACGCACGCAGTGGAGACTGTACTTAGTGAAACCAAGGTTGATTGCTTTAGTTTCCTGCTGGAGGTTTCGTGACTGCGAAACAGGAGTGATTTGATTAGACCATTGATTTTCCGTAGTGGGGATGTGTCGTCTTTTGCCACCTCCTGGCAGCCTGCCTCCTTCGGCCTCCTTGCGTTTGTCCGCGTGTGTTTTTCTCTTTCTGCCTCTCCGCCTCCTTCCTCTTGCCAGTGTTGATTGTGTCTCCCTGAAACATCAAGTCCTTCTGTCAGCTGATACTGTCCTTGAACTGAACAAAACCCTCACAAGCAGGCCAGCAGTTGAGTCACTTACCTCTGTCTCCAGAGGAGTTTATCTCCCTTGACAAGGGTTTGTCTGGTTTTAGTGGCACAGTTAGTGACAGCCCATGCATGTAGCAGCATGTGACCCGGCTCCTTGCCTCAAACTGTGTAGTCGTCAGAACTGTCACACAGTCAGAACAAGTTAATTCCGCGCCGGCAGAAGGGCAGGCTGTAATAATCCCGGGCCTCTGGAGAGGGTGCTGTCAGGCGGTGTGTGAGCTGCAGCCACCCGGAGGCTCTCCTCTGTGGGCAAGGATGCCTGCTGACAGGCGGCGTGTTATGGCCAGGGATCCGGATGGGTGCAAGCTTACTGATTTTCTGTCGGTTCCGTGGTGCTCCCGGTCCTGCCAGCTGTAATCTGGGAATGACAGTTTCAACAGGCACCATTTGAAGCTTTGGAAAACCTGTCTTTTTTCTGGCAGAGGCAGAAAACTGCTGTTGACCCTTTCCCTATTTTAGTTCTTCGTATTTTTTTTTTTCTATCACGGCAGATGAGACTTATGATTGGGTAGGAGTGTATTTGTGGGTTTCCCAGGAGACGGTTGCTGATGAGCTGCTGGTCTCATTAAGGTGCATTTTTTCTCCCTATGTTCTTTAAGACATCTTTGGTTTCTGATCCTGGGGGTCAGGTATGTGTTTCTTGGAGATGAGAGAACTGAGAGTTCACCCGGTGTTTGAAGACAGAACAATGTAGCTATGTGTGGGGTATTTCTCTGCGGCAGAAGTTTGGGGATATATAGGGGAAATGCCGACAAATATCCAGAGATCTACAGTGGGGACTCTAGAAGTCCATGGTCACGCAAGAATGAAACACAGACATTCAATTAGCCAGAGTGGAGAGGTCCAGATTCCCACTGAAGGCAGAAGTCATGGTTACCTCTCATATGAGGGACCGATGACTAAGGAGCATTTTTTTTTTTCTTGTTCTTCTAGACAGACAAGAAGATTGAGGAGAAACACGGGATTTTGCTTGTAATTAAATAGTTACGAAAATAAAAGATCATTTTCGCCTAATGGTGTATATGATACCTGTGGATGTGTTATTTACGTTAGTATATTTGAGTCTTTTGAATGGCTATAATGTTTCCTGAAGTAATTTTAGGAATTGATAAGCAAAGAGCAGTCTTTTTCAGAAATGAAGACGTGTTGCTGGATTTACAGGCTCAACCCAGTGCCTAAGTCGATTAGCTCAGGACATATCTGTGAAAGGCCACAGAAGTCTCTCTGGTTGGTGTAGTGAAACTGGTGTGAGATATGCTATTATCTTGTGTTTCTCTAGTTCTTTTCTAAAAGGGAAGACACCACAGAGAGATATTCTAAAAGAAATTCACAGCGTAATCCTTACCGATAACCAAAGAGGATGCAAAGTGAAAGGTAGCTAAGGAAGCCGATGTGGCTGATGGAGCTGTTTTCCTAAAAAAGCAAATCTAATCATGTCACTTTATTGTAATATCCCATGAATTTGCATGTGCTGTTCTCACATCTATGTCTTTCACACATTCTTTGTGTGTCAAACTTTACTCATCTTAAAACAATTGTCTTTAAATGTTTGTTTATTTTTAAGAGAGAATGCGAGCAATAGAGAGAAGGGGAGACAGAATGTGAAGCAGGCTTCAGGCTCTGAGCTTTCAACACGGAGCCTGATGCGGGGCTCAAAGCCACCAATAGAGAGATCATGACCCAAGCCGACATTGGACCCTCAACCAACTGAGCCTCCCAGGCGCCCCAAACTTTACTCATCTTTTAAGATTCAGATCACAAGTCTTAAATGAGTCCTTCTTATGTGCAACATTCCCCATATCCCTAAGAGTGTTCATAGGACTTCTGAAACGTGTGTTTATAGAACATGAGTGTATGTATTAGGCAACACTTAAATGTGTCTCCTTATATGTCTACCGTTTCTACTAGTCTATGACTCGCTGAGGTTAGAAGCCATCTATTATTTGCCACCTTATCTGCAGTGACTAGAAAATGTCTAGGGACACCTGGGTGGCTCAGCTGCTTAGGCTTCCAACTCTTGATTTTGGCTTATGTCATGATCTCACCGTTCTTGAGATCAAGCTCCGTATCTGGGCTGTCTGTGCAGAGCCTGCTAGGGATTCTCTCTTCCTCTCCCTCTGCCCTCCTCCTCTCACACACACTCTGTCTCAAAATAAATAAATTAAGTTGAAAAAACCCCAAAATGTCTAGCACAAAACAGATGCTAACTCAGTGGTTAAAGACTGAATGAAGGGTACTCTGTTGGGCTCTGGTGTGAGAAAAAAAAAGTTAGATGAAAGGTGAAATTTTAATCAGATGGATTTAAAAGAGTTGATATTTGTAATAAACTGTCTATTTGTAATAACACATACCCTTAAGAACGCCATTAACAATGAGTTCAGACATTTGAAGAATGCAATAGACAATTAAAAAATTAAAAGGACTTGAAACAGCTATGATTAAAATAATGATTTGTGCAGGTGGCAAAATGTTGACACATGGTGGGGAGCTAGCGGAATTACCAGAACCTTGCTTCTGTGATCTCTGTCAGGGATCATGATCTACAAAGACCCACATGGTCAAAGGGAAGTATGAGATGACAAAGCTGGCTGCTTTCAGTGAATTCAAATTTCCGGGGACAGAAGAGACAGTCCAGCATGTTGAAAATTGTAGGTGATGGTGGGATCATTTAGAAGAGAAGGGGCATCCTGGTCTTGAGTCCTCCTCATTTTCTGTTTTTCAAATTAATCCAGGTGTCTCCACTCTTCCTCCACTCTTAGTCTTTATTTTCCAGTTAGTCATCACCACCCAGACGACAGAAGAGCTGAATTCCTCTCTGTCCCTAGAGTTGCTTTTTCCAGTGCAGTCCTGTGTAGGAACCAAAGTGATGTAGATTTGATCATGTCACTGTCTCATCAAGACTGCTGTAGGGACTTTGCATTTCGCATTTATTACGGCTGTCTGCCCTGCCCCTCTGCAGCCTCTCCAGGCTCGACTCTACCCATCCTCTTCCTCTGCAATCCCCTTCCTTCCCCGGAAGGTCCTGCCTTACTGAAATCTTTCCAGCCTCAGGCATGCGCTGTTCCTTCTGAGCCTTGGCACATGCTACATTAACTTACTCAAAAAATGTCTTCATTAAACCTGGCTCTGGTTAGGCACTGGAAGAGATAAAGGAGGATAGAAACAGGAAGTCATGGTCTTTGTAAGGAGAGATGGTGATTAATCAAATAATTATCAAATAATCAAATACACTATAACATTGTAACAGGGATAAGGAGAAGAATGGTGCAATGAGCACTTGCAACCTTGTCTACCAGATTGAAATCTTCCCTGGTAAAGGGATGACGATGATGAAGAGGCATTAACTAGGGGAAGAAGGGGAAGGAAGGGTATTCCCAACATGCGGAACAAGATTTGCAAAGCTCCATTCAGCAAGGAATCCCCATAGTGGTGATGAATTGGAAGGAAGTCTGTGTGGCTGGAGTGGGCAGGGGTGAGGCTGAGAGCCAGGGGTGACTCTGATCATGTTTGTCTTAGTACAAGGAATGTTTGTCTTAGTACAATAAATGGTTGAGAGTCACTATACCATTTTCAGTAGGGTCAGCAGGGCCAACTCTCTTATGGATCATTGTGTCTATAGAGTGAATTGGGAGAGGGAGGCTGAAAGAATGAGAATCAGGCATTTGTGGGTAGTTAACCAGGCAACTGATGCCCTTGTTGGGATTAGGGTGGTTGTGGAAGATATCAGACTAGTGAGTTGTTTTGAGAGAGATTTGGGGGTGCAGTCAACAGGACTTGGTGGTGGATTAGACAGGAGGCATGAGAAAGAAGGGCATGTGGAAGGAAACTCCCAGGTGTTGGGCTGGGTGGAGTGGCGGTAGAGACAGTCTCTGGAGAGGAGATCCTGGAAGAAGATCAGAGAGCATTCATGACTTTGGTGTTGGACAGGGTCTGAGGAGTCGTGCAGGTAGAGAGGTAATGTGGGCAGGAAGGGGCACTGTTCTACCACACAGAGGGGAGGTTGAGGCTGGAGACCTACACTGGTAAGACCCTTGCATAAGTCGTAACTGAAACTGTAGACATTGATGCAATTAATTTTGAAGAGAACACAGGGTATGAGGGCTCAGGATCAAGGCTTCGGGAAAGTCAAGATTTGATGGAGGAGGAGAGGATGAGATTATAAACCATGGAAAGTCAGTTTCAGAAGACTAGTGGCGTGTTGTGATGTTACAGAAGCTAACAAGTCAGGGTTTCAAGAAAGAGGGCCAGGGGACATGATGATGAAAAATAGCTCTTGGATTTTTGCTATGAATTGGGGGAGAACTTTAGGTCATGGTTGGAGGGAGAGGAGACATTAACAGCAGTGCCTTCTGCCTCAAATGCTGTTTCCTTCTCTTTTTGCTTGGTTGATTTCTCATTCAATCCTTGGGGTCTTGACTGAAAGTCTTCTTCTTCTAGGAAGCCCTCCATGATGACTCTTTCCATTTTATCTTTCTACAAGACCAGCTGGGGCTTTTAAAATGTGCTTCCAGAACATTAAACTTGTACCTATTAGCTTGTGTCTTTATATGCCATATCATTTCCATGCTTATTGCCTATTTTTTCCTCTCTCAGGTCCCGTCTGAGAGAGCAACATAATCAAGTAAACTCTAACACTGTAGTTATAACCATGTGCATTAAAAATTTTTCTTAATGTTTATTTATTTGAGAGAGAACGCGTGCCAGTGAGCGCAAGCAGGGGAGGGGCAGAGAGAGAGGGAGACACAGAATCGGAAGCAGGGTCCAGACTCTGAGCTGTCAGCACAGAGCCGGCTCTGAATTCATGAACCCTGAGATCATGACCTGAGCCGAAGTTGGACGCTTAACTGACTGAGCCCCCCAGGTGCCCTAACCATGTTGTTGAACAAGTCCGTTGCTTAGCAAAGTGCCGCACTCTGAGTGGATGCTTAAGAAATTGGACTGATTAACTGAATACAGTAAATGCTGTTAATTTTTCAGATTAGTTAAAAAGCCTGGGCTGATGAGTTTTACAGAGTTATTTCTCCCATTATAAGAACAAAGTATAAGCAGATGATTTGTGATTATTTAGAGGAGAAACTTACTACTTCACTGAGCCAGTTTGGGTCCTCGAGAGCTGGTCATTTCAGGCTAATTGAAGAGAGCCTCTTAATAGAGGATAGGAAGCTTCTAGATCATGGGAATATCATGGGCATAATGCATCTGAAGTTTAGCAGTCACTCATGACATCCCCGTAGACCAAATAGTCAGGTAGATGGCAAGCTGGCCCACACCAATTGGTTCAGTTCTACGGTTTGGGAAAAACTGTTGTGAGTGCTCTTGGCCCTGAGATGTGAACTAAGATAGATAGTCCATAACTTCTGATGTAAAAGCCTTGGAGTCTGTTTTCTTTTCATTTTTTTCTTTTTTAAGTTTATTTATTTGAAAGAGTGTGTGAGTGAATGTAGGGGAGGGGCAGAGAGAGAGGGAGAGACTCCCAAGCAGGCTCTGTACTGTCAGCATGGAGCCCACTGTGGGGTTTGGTCTCATGAACAGTGAGATCATGACCTGAGCCAAAACCAAGAGTTGGAATCTTAACCGATTGAGCCATCCAGGCGCCCCTGGAGTCAGGTTTGCCTTAGAATTTGCAGTTCTTGAATCTTATAATAGTAACTGCAAACACTGTAATAGATGAGAAGGGTGGCATCATTTTACCTTTTTGCACATCTCTTTCCTATCTGCTTCTGCATTCAATCTGTTGCAATATGTTATTCTTGTTGAAATAGATGAAGAGAAGTAGGCCTCACACAGATATGTAGTTGGAAAGGAAGGAGAAACATTTTAATGGCATTTCAGGTAATTATGGATATGATTTTTGGATTCGATACCAAAACTTGAAAAATGGTTCAAGTCTTTAAAGTTATGTGGAATCTGAGATATTAATGAACTTTTCTTATTCAGTTACATTAAAATTGATTAGTCTGACTTCTGCTTTTAGGAAATATTTTTTTTTTTGTTAATTAAAAATCTTTTTTTCATTTTATTGTAGAGTGCATGTGGGTGGGAGGCAGTGGCCAAGGAAGAGGGAGGGAAGGAGGGGGAGAGAGAGAGAGAATGAGAATGAGAATGAGAGAGAGAATGAATCTTAAACAGGCTCCACACTCAGCACAGAGCTCATCTTGGGGCTCAGTCCCACGACCCTGGGATCATGACCTGAGGTGAAATCAAGAGTCTGACACTCAACAGAATGAGCCATGCAGATGCCCCAAGAAATCTTTCTCCCATGCTTGATTTTGAAATATTTGTTCATTTGGTTTACTGAGTTAAGAGATCTTCCAGATATTAACACAGTGTATCATATAAAAATAATCACCTTTATTTATATCCTCCCTGATATCAGAAATATCTAAGAGTTGGAAGCTGTTAAGCTTATAGTGTTGCATACAAGTTTTTCCAAATTCTAATTTTCACTTGAAAGCTCAAATTTTTCATTGGCAATAAATACTGTCACTTGTTTTTACCTGAAGTGACAGGCCTCCTTCATTCATTTTCAAAAAAAGTTTTTTTAAATGTTTATTTACTTTTTGGAGAGAGAAAGAGAGTGTGGGGGAAGGGGCAGAGAGAGAGGGAGACACAGAATCCTAAGCAGGCTCCAGGCTCTGAGCTGTCAGCACAGAGCCCGACCCGGGGCTTGAACTCACAGACTACAAGACCGTGACCTGAGCCAAAGTTGGATGCTTAACTGACTGAGCCACCCAGGTGCCCCTCCTTCGTTCATTTTCAAGAAAATGTTTGCCAGTAGCCAAGTTTAAATAATCATCATATGACTGTCAACCATTCTTTCAAGTAAAGATGTTTCATGAAAAAAGTAGCCGGTGATATTCAAACAGTTGCACATGTGCTTTTGTTTGAGACAAGCGTGGCAGCAGATGTACTTTATATTTCCCATTTCGTCACACAGAATATCAAAAAGATGTGTACTCAGGATTTGAGATTTAGTGAAAATAATAATTTTTACTATTTCATCAAGGATTAAGTGAACCTACTCTACATGCCCTGCATTCTCCCTTACCCGCCGTTTAATGTGAGCGCATACGTTGACTTACGCCAGAAGTCAGCCATTTAACTACCATTGATTTTGTACCATCAGTATAAAGGTCAACATAATAAAACAAGGCAAATAACATTCTAGTATTATAAAAATGTTCATGACTCCTTTAGTCCCCCTGAAAGGATCTTAGGGACCCCTAGATGTCTGTAGACCACACTCAGAAAACTTCTTGACTAACTGTTCTATAATCCCTACCTGTTACACTGTCTTGCTCACCTCATAGTGATGCATCATGGGAAGGGAAATGGTAAATGAGCCAACCTGCATGATACAACAACATTCTGTATCATTGATGATGTAGCTAGAATATACCAATTGAATGAGCAACGGAACGACTGATTCAGTCCTATCTCTGTCTCTTCTGTTTTCTCACATCTCACTTGGTATTTGCTTAATCAACCTGAAGTTGAGTTCTGGCAGAGATTGCTAGATGTCCCCCAAGTCCATTGTTTCTTGCTCCTAGGCAGCCTCCCTTGCATTAGATAAGATGATTGGGTTGATCATCTTATTGTTTCCACAATAATAGTAGTGGAAGGGGGGTGTGTTCCTTCTGGGCTTGTCCCATTAAAATCCAAGCATGCTACTCTGTGATTTTGCCCTCCCACTGGCTGGATGTGGATCGGGCTAGAGGCCAATGAGGTGATAGAAGGAACTTTGGAAAGACCAAGTGCAGTGATTACTGCATTCTGAAAATGCCTCAACACCCATCTAGCACTGTTAAGTGAGCAAGGAAGAAATTTCTGTTGTCTCGAACATCACAGGTTTAGATCTGTTTGTTATAGCAATTAGCCTACCTTTAGCCCTGGCTTGAATAATAACCTTTTAATTAGAATTCACAGTGATTCATATTCCTCAATGATATGTGACTTGAAGCTACACTAAAGGGTAATATCATTCATCATGACTTTTCATAGAGCTAGTCTGGAAAAGGACATATCTTCCTAAACTTACGGAGGTTCTGCTTTTATCTTCTCAGCAAAGGATCTATTTCCAAATTAGTGGGTGATACAAGGTACAATGAGGAACAAATATTTGTTCCTTAATTATTTGGGGGATTATAGTGCTACATTATTACTTTACATATGTTCCAACCCTAAAATTCATGGCCTTGGATACCCATGGGTGTAGACAGGGAATTAAGCTGGACATTGGAAATGTATTCCGTGAAAGATACAATGAAAAAAGGAATTGAAGATCAAGTATTATAAATGGAATGACTCAGGAGCTTGAGAACTGCTTTAAAAAAATGGATATAGTTTTTCAAGGGGAGGTAATTGAGTAGGTTCCAAATTTAAAACCCTTGGGGAATTGGTATTTTTTCCTAATACTGATCCTTTCTCTTTGGTTTGTGAGTATGAAGCTAATTCCCCCCTAGTGTCAGTTTGATAGATGCAATTACAAAAATCATGGATGGGATCCAGGATGTTATTAAACTTTTTTCACTTTGCTCTTATTTGTATTAGACACAAATCCTCACTTTAAGCAAATAACTGGGCTATTTTCATAAACATTATTGTATATTGTGTGCTACGTGATCTGTGTCCCGTTCAGTGATGTTGCTTCCATTGATTCTACAATGATCATTTCCCATCTTGGCGGTCTGCAGCGATCAATTTTATGATCATTTCATTGTTTTTAAAAATAACCTCTAAACTGAGTTGCCATTAACTTGATTAAGAAAATTTTAAGCACCTTTATGTGTTACTTTGATAAAAATTTACTGAGCACGTACCATGTGCTAGGCCCCGAAGATACAAAAATATATAAGCAGCTCTTGTTTTTCAGGAGCTCACAGTCCACCGGGGAACTAATATACTATAATGGTCAGCTAGACTAAGTTATGGAGCAGTAATAACCCTCCAAATCTCAGTGTTTTAATGCAACCCACATTTATTTCGTGTTCATACTCCACATCTGATAAAGGAAGCAGGGGGGCTCTGTTGGAAGAGGAAATTGAGACGATGTGATCACTGGTTGACCTGTGATCTGGATCCCAGGCAAGCAGAGGCTTCTTACTCCCTCCCCTGTCCACGTGATGTGCTTTCTACCTACTATTCCCATACGGGCAGGTATTTCAAAGGAGCCTTGAGAGAGTAAGGTGGCGTTGAGACCACTTGGATAGTGTACATGACTGAATTCAGTTGAGAGCTCTGTATGAAGTCTGAAGATCCCGCGGGACTGCTGCCTAGATCCACTTGTCTTGTGGTCACCTGTGACCAGCTACATGTGTAACATATGCTCGTTAAAAGTGCCACCTACCGATAGGAGTTACCGGCCTCTTTCTTTGGTCTCTCCTTGCCCTTTGTGTACAGAGGGCCAGTTTCGAATTTTCTCTGAGGAAGCTCCCAAGGGTGTGAACCAATGGGCTCCCAGGCTCAGGGACTTAGTCTCCTGGTGTGACCTCCACAGGGTCTCTCTGATGGGGGAAAGGACCCCTGTCACTTGCACACTGATTTTTAAAGCTTCTGCCCCAGGGGACATATGCCATGTTTGGCTCACATTTTGTTGGCTGAAGCAAGGCAAAAGACTATTCTTACAGGAGAGTGAAAGTCCAATCTTAAAATGTGCCCTGGAAGGAAGGAGCAATGGAATGTTTGTGGACAGCCATTTAACAACCACATGTATAAATGCACAGTTACAGTGCAGAGAAGGGTAGACAGTCACGGCACCGGGAGATCTGATACAGCAGCAAGTGTTGTGAGAGTTTGCATAGGATACTGATCAACACTGAGGTGGACTGAACTTCAGATTAGAGGAAGGGGCTGAGTGAGCAGCTACATAAAAATCTCTTTCCTAGGCACGCGTCCAACGGTGGCTCAGGTTGTGATCTCACTGCTTGTGAGTTCGAGTCCTGCGGCAGGCTCTGTGCTGACAGCTCGCAGCTCAGAGCCTGGAGCCTGCTTCGGATTCTGTCGTCTTCTCTCTGCGTCTCCCCCGCTTGCTCTCTGTCTCTCTCAAATGTTTAAAAAAAAAAAAAAAAATCTCTTCCCTGAACAAGCTTCCTTGAGTCCCTGGACTCACTCGGTCCTTTCCTAAACCTCCCTCTCTCTGCTGCCTCCTCTCTTCCTCCTCCTTAACAGTACTTTTGGTTTAATGTCTATCTCTCCTGCCAGATTATCATCACCACCAGGGCAGAGACTGCGTCTCTCTTCTGCACAGCTTTGTCTGAGAAATGTTTGTTGGACGAGGGCACACAAGGACTGTTTGTTGAGTAAAGTCTCAGAGGAGCTGAATTTTGGATAGCCAAGGTAATGGTGGCCCAAGAGTGAAGGACTGAGAGCGTCACAGACTGAGGGTCATCCTGCAAGGAGGCACTGACACACCAGTGGCAAGGCCTTTTTGAGAAGGGAAAGTACAAAGCTTATGGCTAGCTCACTCCCTCCAAGACACGTTTTTTCTCACGCGTAGCCTAATTGCCATTTTGAGAGAAAGCAAGTTGGTGTTCCATTTCTAAAGCGCTCTGGGGTGTCTAACTCCCCGTTTTTCTCTGGTCTCTCTGCTTTGATGAGCTGAGACCACCAGCTGGGTGAAGTTTCTCTACTGTGGATAAATGTCCACAAGGGGCGTTATCCAGGCCACCGACCTCATTTTCACTAGTGAATCACAAGTGATTCAAGCCCAAACTTTAACCTTTCTCCAGAGGAGTAGATAATGCATTAACACCTCTAACCACTCTACCGGCTCCCAGGGCACGATGGTATCTGTTGTCTCCCAGGCCTAAGCAGATCTGCCATTTGCTTCTGATAATCACAGCCCGGGAAACTGTTTCAGACACCAGGGAGGGGCTGTGTAGAGAGGGAAGAAGTGTTTCTCCTAGAAATGAAACTGTTTGCTCTGGGTACACCTGGCTTAGAGATGTCCTTCATTAAAGTCATCAGGCAGTTTGATTTGGATTCCACAGGTGTGGAGGTCTCCCCTTATTTCCAGATAGGTTTTCAGAAGCCTGCCCAATTCTCACATAGTTGCTGATGAACTGGGCGATTTTGCTGGGGGTGAGCAGTAGCATTTTTCCGGGGTGGGAGCTGCTGATTTTTGGTCAGATGTTTTATTTATTTACTTATTTTAATGGTTTTTTTTTTTTTTTTGAAGTTTTAGTTAATTTGAGAGAGGGCATGAGTGTGCATCAGTGGGGGAGGGGTAGATACAATCCCAAGTAGGCTCCACACTGTCCGTTCAAAACCCGATGAAGGGCTCGAACTTAAGAACTGTGTGGTCATGACCTGAGCCGAAGTTGGACGCTTAACCGACTGAACCCCCCGGGACCCCTGGTCAGATGTTATAAACGGAGGCTTAGTGTTCCTGGGAAGAAAACTGGCAGACGTTCACTTAAATCAGGACTGAGCTGGTCAAACAGCAGCAGATGGCAGGCCTTGTGTCGGCCCCTTGAGCACGTGCCCTGGCTAACTCACTGTGACAGCTCAAAGAAGTGGTGTGGCAATGCTACTGAATATTTCCTTTGACAAGAGGATGAAGTGATTTAAAACAGCAACAACAAGTTACAGTGATTAAATTAAATGGCTCCTTGCATATGTATTTTCTTTATTGTTGCACACTAACTTTCTCAATGAAAACAGAAATAACCATTCTGGACCCCTTCTATCTGCTCACTTGGGTTACAAATAGCTCATACCTGCACTGGTTGCTTCTAGTCTCATGTAGCTATTTAATTAAGTTCACTGCCTCAGTTGTACAAGTCACATTCAAATACTCCATGGCCATGTGTGACTAGTAGCTGCCATATTAAACATTTCCATCATTCCAGAATGTTCTCTCGGGCAGCACTGGCTTTGAGCATTCTTCTCCAAAATGGGATGAGAATAACCCAGGGGGTTTGTAGAATACCCCACGGTGGTGGGAGAACAAAATGTCAGGCCTCTTTATGCCATCTAGTTCTAGGAAGTATATTTTGAGATGGAGTTTAACATACAGCGAATGTATTAGGTAGTGCTCTCAGGATTAACTCCTGTAGAGGAGGTGAAGGAAGAAGGGTTTGGGGAGGACAAGGGGGAAAAGCTGGGTTATGCTTCAGTCCCAGCAAACACCTCCACTAACCCACAGGGAGCTCCGAAATTAGAAAAGACTCAAGAGTTATTCCAACTTATTGCGAGGACTCTGGCCCTTCATACTGCTGTAAGTGACCAGTCGTGGACCAAGGGTGCCCCTGGGAAGGGGTGTGGCCTCATCATCCCATTTGGTTTCCTTATACTAGATGTTATGAATGTTCAAAATTCATTAGCGCAGTGATAAATGAACATAATTTATAAACAAATACATGTACGTATATATAAAAGGGCTCATGCTAAGCAGAACTGATTAAGATGCACAAATTTATTTTTAATTTTTTAATGTTTTATTTATTTTTGGGAGAGAGAAAGCAAACACGAGCAGGGGAGGGGCAGAGGGAGAGGGAGACAGAATCCAAAGCAGGCTTCGGGCTCTGAACTGTCAGCACAGAGTCCGATGTGGGGCTCGAACTCACAAACTGTGAGATCACGACCTGAGCCGAAGTCAGATGCTTAATCGACTGAGCCACCCAGGGCACCCCCCAGGATGCACAAATCTAAAAGCTTGGAACTCAGATTTAGACCCTGAATTGAAAACCAGATTTTTACTTTTGCATTTTTGAGATACTTTTCACAAATTTGTGGCCAGCTGGTCTAATCCAACAGTAGACTAGCTGGTTCAATCAGAATAGCACTTCTTTCTCTAAATTACATGTTTATGGCTGTGCAGTGACTTTAGGCTGTGGCCCACTCCAGTTCACTAGATGGCTGATGTCTTGCTGTTGTCTTAAGCTCAGTGATTTCACACCTTTGTGTGGTCTCTTTGAGCCCTGATGGCATTTGAGTCTGCCATTCCTGGGTTTGGACAGTTGCAGCAGGGAACAGTATGTCCCATGCTTGAAAGCAGCAGAAGAAACATATACATATAAAAATGTCACCTAATTTTCTTGAGTACCCACTGAGCTAGGTATGAGTATTATGGGATTAGAAAGGTCGCCCCACCAATGACAAGGAGATGGTGATAAGGCTTTTAGCAGAGAGGTCTTACAGGTTTTTTTTTTTTTTTCACCCTTAAAAACCTTTACTTTGATCTTAGCTCTCAAAGAGTTTGATGCAGAGAAATTCATAAGCCAGGGGCCACAAAGTCCAGTGCCTGCTGGAGGCTACTAGTCAATGTGAACAAAGGAGCCAGTCCAGTGTGAGCTAATAAGGAGTGGTGGTATCTGTCGTGATATGGGGAGTCCCTTTCTCCTTTTCACAAGGTGGCTTCTGTGGCCAGGGAGAATAATGGTAGTAGTGTTATTGATATCTCAATATTCAAGAGACCCTGGGTATGTCATTGAAAGTCGGAGATATGGTGAACTCTGACATTTACACATTGGTACTCATTTCAAAACTGTGGGTCAAAAGAAACACACAGGGGCTACAAGTCAATCTCTGAGACTCCAGATGGCTGGGACCGCTGCCCAACCTCAAGGCAGGGGCTCAGGTTTGAGAAGTTGGAGGGCCTTTCACATCTTCCTGTCTCTCAGAGGGTGCTGACCCTGAGACATCTGTCTGATATCTGGTCTGAGGCCTCAGCCTCAAAGTCAATAGAAGTTTGCTTTGAAGCTGTTGGAGCCCATATCATGAATATTTCCTGACTGCTGCTTCTGTCAATTTCACAAAAACTAGGCTGGCTTCAGCCTTCAAATGTAGACTCCTTGGCTATCAATGAACATCACCTTGGACCTACAAACTAATGACAGAATGACACTGTTGTTACTACCTGCTAGTGCAGTACTCTCAGTTGTTAGCAATTCATGAGGTGTGTGATCTTTGGCTTAGGAGGGGAGGAAAGAAAGAAAAGGGATATAGTAAGATGAGCACATCCGCTTACTTCCAATTTACGATGGTGGCTTTGTGCCATCACCACCCTGGTCAGAAAATTTTTATCCAACTTGTGTTTTCCCCATTGATAAGGACATGAGAAGGTTGAACAGTTAATTCTCCCAGATGCAAAACCCTACAGCCCTGGGGATGTTCCCTGGAACAACACAAATCATAACTATTGGGTAGTTAATGGGTGGTTATTATTTTGTTCTTTTGAGCAAAGGATGATGGGTGGGGCCAAGATTCTGAAGTAACAGTATGGATTTTGCTCTCTTGGGATAAGAGCCTAAGGAAGTTCCAGAGTCTTCCATTATCATGGCATGGTATTGAAAGGAGGGATATTGCGATAACCATTTTGTTGAGGTTTACTCTTTAATACGGGATCTTCCTAGTAGTTTCCTCTATATAGTATTTGTAGTTTCTTAACCATTTAACAAAGTAGAGTTTCTTCCTTAATTTTAATTCCTTTTTAAATTTTTATTTATTTAAAAAAAATTTTGTTAATGTTTATTTTTGAGAGAGACTACGAGCAGGGGAGAGGCAGAGAGAGAGGGAGACACAGAATCTGAAGCAGGCTTCAGGCTCTGAGCTGTCAGCCCAGAACCTGACACGGGACTCGAACTCACAGACTACAAGATCATGACCTGAGCCGAAGTTGGACGCTTATTAGACTGAGCCACCCAGACACCCCTAATTTTAATTCTTCTTAACAAATCCTTTGACCGGTCTTTATAAAGCTCACATTAAAAAAATCCCGTTTGTATTTAGTTCCAAATAGTTATCTTGGACAAGGTGGCACAAATGATAAGTGAAGTTATTTATCAGGCTGTATCTCTACAGCCTGAGTGATCAAAACCAGAGTGTTGCCTAAACCAGGCCTCTTCTTCTTTACTTGTGGTCCCTGCAGTTAGTAAATTAGGCAGATGTGGCCACCGCCCTGTGGTTTGTGACATAGACAGACCCATACACATCTATTCAAGTAAGTCAATAAATATGCTGCTGCCTGCTGCCTCTTCTCCTCCTCCTCCTCCTTCTCCAAGTTTATTCTGAGAGAGAGAGAGAGAGAGAGAGAGAGAGAGAGAGAGAGAGGATGGGAGGGGCAGAGATAGAGAATCCCAAGCTGGCTCTGTGCTGTTAGCATGGAGCCTGACACGGGGCTTGAATCCATAACCCGTGTGATCATGGCCTGAGCTGAGTTGGATGCTTAACTAACTGAGTCACCCAGGTGCCCCTGCTTCTTCCATTTTGTGTGGGATGAAGAGTGGGGAACCTGTTGCTGAGATGCTCAGAGTTTGGCAAGAAAAACCTTTCTCAGTAAGCTGTAAGCATAATGGTTTCTCAGAGGAAAGGAGATAGAATTTCAGAAGCTTTTTAAAAAAAAAAAGAAACGAGAGGATATTCTTTCCTATTGTATAAAATTTATCCATCTATGTTACTAGTATTTACTGAGTGATCATGAGTTTATCCAGGGGATTCAGCATAATGCTGTATTGTAACGTGACCAACCACTTCTGTACCCCAAGTTCTTTCAGGCCATCACCCTCCCTTTTGACCACCCCACCCTGACCCCAACCCCAACCTGACTCTATTCCGTGTCTAGGCTGGTCTGTATCCACTGCCTTGCTCATTCTCTGAGTTCCCCTCCAGGGTCACGTGGGTTGCCTAAAGAGGGCTCTGATATTAGCTTGCCGTGCCTTGTCAGTTCAAATCAAGTCACGGCAGCTCAAGCCCACCCTGCGGGCAAGTGCTTGACAGTTCTCCTTGTCAGCCCACTGTTGAAAGGCAGGCAGTGGCAGCGAGTGGGAACCAGTTAATTAGCAGTGACGACTACCAGGTTGGGATTTTTTGTTTAATGCTTAGTTAATTTCACAGTAATTGAATTTAGACTTGGCTTACATAGACTGGGGTGAAAGGCTCTGTGTGGAGCCCCAGCATTCTGCAGCAGGAGAGAGAAAAAGGCTATTGTTCTGAGATGTGCCTGGCCTCCTCTCATGAACTCTGTGAACATTTGGAGGCTTGGAATTTCCCACAGGGGGATTTTTAGGTGCGTGTGAGGCAAGTAGAGTACAGGAACACCTTCTGTCCGGAGGGGTAGGTACCAGAATTGGTGGAATCTGCACATCTGTGTAAGGAGGAAACAGTGGAGCTTGAGTGGTTTTTCTAGGTGCTGGTCACAGGGGATGGCTCTTCACATATGTCCTCTCATTTCTTCTTGGACAGAAGGTATCTGGGACATCTTGGTCTTGATTACGGGCACACGACTTGCAGGGTACAGTGACAGAGCAGAGAGATTGCCACAGCTTTCAGAGCACATGGCTTCTATCTGTATATAGTGTAAAGGTGGTCTGTGATCGTTGTTCTTTGGAGGTTAGTATGAGTGTTTTTTGAGACCACGTGTTTTGAATTTGTGAATCCTGGGGTTTTTATAATTTGAGACTATAATTTTCATTGTGAATAATTTATAAAGGGCACCATTATGAAAGTGTGCAAATCCTGTGGTTACAGAATCACAGTCCCTCAAGGGGAAGAGAATTGTCTTTCTTGAAAGGACAATGAGTTGGCTGAGTTTTGGTGTGGGTTCTGTGGCGATCATCTTTGTTAGCGCTGATGGCTGCCCCGTCAGTAGGGGGTCCATATAACAGAGTGGGGACCATCCAGGGAAATCAGGACCTATGCTTACTCTATCCTTCTAATCGTCCCCACATGTGACATCTATGGAATGGATAGGAGTCTCTTTATCTTGAATTTTAAGATTCATAAAATTTAGACATCCAGGGAAAAATATGGTAATGTAAGGCTAATTGGTGATTAACTCTTGCTGCCGTAATATATGAAGTTTTGCAAAACTTTTCTGAGAACTCTTTCAATTTCTCGTTAGAGCATCTTTTCCTCTCATGAATTCAATAGATTCTCTTACCTCTTTTAAGCTACCAGTGATAGCTTCTAAATTTTACACTTATTTTTTCTGCAAACTTCCCATTTCTTTTATTTTGATCTCTTCTTCCGTTTTAAAGTTTTCCCTTGATATCTGGTAATCCTTGGTTGCTTGTTCATGATTTATGGTGTGAGATTGAAAAATGAATTAGAACCTCTGAATGGAGGTGTGGGGAATGGAGAACTCACTGATTTTGAGCTTCACCTAAGGGGCGATGTGGGCAAATTGTTTGCTGTGGAACCCCTAATGTCAATTTCTTCATGTCCGTCTTCCGGGTGAGTCAGGTTGCCAAGAAGACTGTTAGATCTGTTAGATAAGGGGCTGGCAGCTGATGGTCCTGGGGTACAGTGCTAGGAGCCAGTGGAAGGAGGCTGACGGTCTCTGTAATACATGCATAGGGTGTATAATCTATATACATTGGATACAGTACTCAGGCCCTCACCTGGCTTGGCATCCCCCAGTCCAGAGAGTCTTTGTTTTAGAAAAATTTTTTTAATGTTTATTTATTTTTAGAGGTGGGGGCAGAGAGAGAGGGAGACCCAGAATCTGAAGCAGGCTCCAGGCTCTGAGCTGTCAGCACAGAGCCTGACACAGGGCTTGAACTCATGAACTGTGAGATCATGACCTGAGCCACCCAGGTGCCCCAGAGAGTCTTTGTTTTACACAGAGAATTAACTTGGAGGCTTTTGTCAGGGTTGGTGAAGAGCACTTACCTAGTGGTGTAGGAAAGAGGTAGAAATCTAGGACCTGACTGGTTTTCAAACAAGTTTCACATAATCTTTTTCCTTAGGACCTTCCTTCCCCTCCCGGACGCTTACCCTCTAGTTCCAGAAGTAGGTGATGAAGCTTGTTCCTTAGACTTTTAAGGATTCTGCAGTCTGATTTGTATTTTGAAAGAGAACAAAATTAGACATGCATGCTCAGTCTGCCATCTTAACCCGGAACAGTGTATCATGTCTTTCAATTCTTTTATTTCTTTGGACATATTAAGCGTTTTGTATGTTAAACATTCAATATATTTCATATTTGAGCATTCCTGTATCTGAAGTCATCCTGGGCTTGCTTCTATTGATTGTTGTCTCTGTTGACTTTGGTGAATTGTGTGAACTTGATTGTGAGTTCAGGTTAATTATAACCTGGAGGGAATTTGTTAAGGCTGGTTTGGTGGACACTTTGCCTAGAGATTTGAGGGCACTGTTATTTTGGATCTAGTGTAACTTCTCAATTTCAGATTCTTTTGTCCACACAAAAAGTCTGAGGGCCAAGCTGGTGGTCACAAATTCCCAGCTGCATGCCTCTGAAGGGCAGACTTTTTTCATTAGTTAGATCTTTTTTGGTTGTTGTGGTCCTTTGGGAGGCTAGCTTCATAAGGGAGCTCAGTTCAGTTCTCTGTCTAGGGTGGGCCCCAGGTGTCTCCATTTGCCCCTTAGATGTGAGGTTCTTAAAAATGAAGCTCTGACCTGAGATCGATGTCTGGCATTTTGGCCTCCAGTAGCTGCAGGGCTTGCTTATCTCATTGGCTACCCACGCTCTCTTTTTCTCAGGCATCAGAGAATTTACTCTGCTTGCATGCATGTTTAGATGTGCACATGAGAGTGTGTTTACAGGAGCCGGGTACCTGTTTTCTGCATTTCTGCAATGAATTGAGCAGGGAAAGTTGACTTTACCTGATGGTCCTATCTCTTGTTGCCACCGCTCCCAGGCCCAAGTTCAGGGTCAGCAGTGGGCCATTTGCCATGGTAGTGTCCTCACCCCTTCCCCAACCACTGCACACTGCTGTGGACCATGTTTCTGCCGTGCTCAGAAACCTTCTGGGGTTCCCTGTTCCCTTTCTTGCTCCCTGGCTGTTCTATCCAACAGGTCTCCCTTTGCTCTTTTATTCTTGCAATGCCCTCTCCTGGAATGCCATTGTGCAGCCCACTTCCAACCACCGTGGTCCCAATCTTCCCACCTTCACTCTTGCTCACAGGGGATCCTCTACTTGGCATTGTCCTCACTTTCTCTGTCCCGTGTGGCTGGTCTCTATCTCAGTTATCCTTCATGGCTTGTTTCCAAAACTACCTCCTCCTGGGAGCCTCCCCACCAAAAATGAGCTTTCCCTGGACACTTTTTCTAAATTCCATGTACTTCTTTGTACTGTTTTGGGGGATACACGCTTTTATGCACGTGCCTTCAACCTCTGGCTGGTGAGAGCTGGAAAATTTGTAAAAGGGAGATTGAGAAAAATGTATTATCTTGAAAATGCTTAAATCAGATGAGTTGAAATTAATATTAATCTGGAGTATTAATATTTAACTTTATGTCTCTCTCTGTATTTAATAGTCACATTGTTTACTTAAAAATCTACATGCAGGTAAGTGTGCAAATCTTAAATGTAAAGATCCCTGATTTTTATGTATATACCTGTGTAGCCACCACTTCTATGAATATAGAAAATCTCCATCATGTCAGAAAGTTCTTGCTGAAATCAGTAGCCTCCTCCCTCCCATCCCAAGGTAACCACTTAAATTGAAGATAGCAAGATTAAGAAAATCTAATCTCAACATCTTTCTTTGGGCTGATGGGTTTATTCTGATTTGGTTTACTTTAACAGTGATTACGCATATGTTTGGATTTATGCTAGGATCTAGTAATTTTGTATTTTCTATTTGCAATAGTTTTGTCTATTTTAAAGTAATTTTCCCTTATATTTTATTTAAAAAAATTTTTTTTAACACTTATTTTATTTTTGAGACAGAGAGAGACAGAGCATGAATGGGGGAGGGTCAGAGAGAGGGAGACACAGAATCTGAAACAGGCTCCAGGCTCTGGGCTGTCAGCACAGAGCCCGACGCGGGGCTCAAACTCACGGACCGCGAGATCATGACCCGAGCCGAAGTCGGCTGCTTAACCGACTGAGCCACCCAGGCGCCCCAATTTTCCCTTATATTTTAATAAAATTTAGTTTGATATGTATATGCTATTTCTTTTTTTTTAATATGAAATTTATTGTCAAATTGGTTTCGGTACAACACCCAGTGCTCATCCCAACAGGTGCCCTCCTCAGTGCCCATCACCCACTCTCTCCTCCCTCCCACCCCCCATCAACCCTCAATTTGTTCTCAGTTTGTTTTTTTTTTTAAATTTTTATTTATTTATTTTTGAGAGACAGAGCACGAACCAGGGGAGGAGCAGAGATAGAGGGAGACACAGAATCCAAAACAGGCTCCAGGCTCCGAGCTGTCAGCACAGAGCCCGACGTGGGGCTTGAACTCAAACCGTGAGATCATGACCTGAGCCGAAGCCGGATGCTCAACCGACTGAGCCACTCAGGCAACCCTGTTCTCAGTTTTTAAGAGTCTCTTATGCTTTGGCTCTCTCCCTCTCTAACCTCTTTTTTTTTTTTTTTTTTTTTTTTTCCTTCCCTTCCCCCATGGACTTCTTTCAAGTTTCTCAGGATCCACATAAGAGTAAAAACATAGGGTATCTGTCTTTCTCTGTATGGCTTTGTATATGCTATTTCTATTGATGAAAGAATTCTCACGTACTTGTCTTAAGCCTAAAATTAATTAATATCTCTATTCTCCCTTGAAAACCACAAGATCTTGGAATGCTTTAATTCCAATATCTTCCCTGCATTCTTCATATTATTTAAATCTAATTTGATTTCACTTTAAGAAAAACTTATTTAATGAATCAATATTAATTTATACTATCATTTCCTGCTTAGTTTTTAACTTCTTTGCTGTTTCTTCTCATATCCTGCTCCATATGTTGAAGACCTGTTTTCTTCTTCCTCATGTACATCCTTTCATATTTTTCTCAGACAGGAAACATCTGTGAGTAAGAAACTCTCATATTTTTGAATGAAAACATTTCTGTTCTACTTGCACTCTTGAAGATTTGAGACTTCTAAACTGATACTTTTCCTCAGTGTCTAACTTGTGGGAGGTTTTCTGTGTCTTTTTTTTTTTTTTTAATTCAAATATTACAGATGGAACAGACTTTTGCGACTCACAGAATTTTCAAAGAGATTATTCCCAGCATTGGTTGAAATGCAGGTAAAGCCACATGCTCTTGTCCCTGGGGTGGCCTTAAAAAGAAACTAAGTCCTAATGCCACATCTTCTCTGACAGCTCTGTAGATCACCATCACCCCAACTTACTATTCTGGCTTGAATATGGGTTTATAAATGGTGTAGGAGAGTGGAGGTGCTGTGTTCTTTCATGCCAG
The DNA here is from genome assembly GCF_023721935.1 of Panthera uncia. Classification (NCBI taxonomy): domain Eukaryota; kingdom Metazoa; phylum Chordata; class Mammalia; order Carnivora; family Felidae; genus Panthera; species Panthera uncia. The sequence continues at coordinate 19,398,374 of NC_064807.1, forward strand.
TGCCCTCTGTCATGTCCTCATCCACCATTCCCTATTGTCTTGTTCTCATATTTGCTTTTCCTGCCTTGCCCTTGAAGGCATTCGAGTTAATCTTGAGTACCACTGGGGTATCCCTTCCTAGAGCAGATCTACAGTCATTTTGTGTGTATGTGAATTCATTCATTCCACTATATTCTAGGCACCCACCGCGTGCAAGGGGGAAAAAGCAGTGAATGAGAGAGACCTCAAGTCCCTAATCTTGTACAGCTTACATTTTAGTTGTGGGGTGCATAGAATCAACAGGTAAATAATTGAGATGTATTGTGTTTTAGCCTGTGGTGACTGCTAAGGAAAAAAAGTAGATCGGAGAAGTGGGCTGGGCAGTGTAGAGGGTGGAGTGGTTGTTATTTTAAATAGGTAGTCGGGGAGCACCTGGGTGGCTCAGTGGGTTAGGTGTCCAACTTTGGCTCAGGTCACGATCTCCCTGGTTGTGAGTTTGAGCTCTGTGTCAGGCTCTGTGCTGACGGCTCAGAGCCTGGAACCTGCTTCCAATTCTGTGTCTCTGTCTCTCTCGGCCCCTCCTCCACTCACACTCTGTCTCTCTGTCTCTCTCAAAAAATAAATAAACATTAAAAACAATAGGTAGTAAGGGGAGCTCTTACTGATAGAGTGACGGTGGAGCGGAGACCTGACATGGGGACCAGCATGCCTTTCAGGGACCTGAAGGAGACACCTGTAAAGCAGAGTGAACACTGAGTACACAGCCCCTGAGGCAGGAATATGAAGGCCAGTGTATCTGGTATACTGGGTCAGGGTGAACGGTTGCACCTGAGACTAGAGAGGGGAGCCAGATCACAATGGCAGAAGCTACTAGAAGGCAGAATGGAAGTAGTTTTGGTGCCTCACTATAGGAAAGTGTACTCTCACGAAATATCTGATATATCAGGGTAAAACTAAGTATTATCTGAACCATCACTCAAACTAGGAAAATACAGAAGAATGCTTGAAGATCACGGATGTCTCATTTCATCTAAGCCACTTGAGCTGTAGCTTTCAAAAGCACGTGGATGTTTTTAAAAGCTAATAACAAGGAACTTGAGAGAAGTGGTCTTGCTACCTCTTAGGAAGAGCAACTTGAATAAGTTTATCATAGAGCACTGTTTTATTCCATGAGACTGTTAATATGTGGCCTTAAGCGTCCATTATTTTTTTCTTTTACTCGCCATGAGAGCCTATTTTGGGGGGAGGGGTACACGAGCAACCAAGATTTAATTTTTGTTTGTACAATGTACATATAAGTCTTAGTCCATTTGGGCAGCTATAAAAATCCATGGGGTAGGAGGCTTATAAACAACAGAAAGTCTTTTCTCACAGCTCTGGAAGCTGCAAGTTCAAGATCAAGGCGTCAGCAAATTTGTTGTCTAGTGAAAGTGTATTTCTAGGCTTATAGGTGGTCATCTTTTTTGCTGTGTCCTTTCGTGGCCAAGGGGTGAAGAATCTCTATGGTCTCTTTTCTAAGGGTACTAATCCTATCACCTCCCAAAGGTCCCACTTCCAAATACTATCATTTTGGGGCTTAGGATCTCAACATGTGAATTTTAGGGGGATACAAACATTCAGTCTGTAGCAACATAATAATCTGATTATAATATTCCGTTACTGTGAGTTACTATGCCATAGCTCATTCTATTATTGGATTATAGTAATTGTTCTCTTTTCCACGTTAAACTTGAGATTTGAATGTGACAGACTCAGGGAATCTCGGCGATGAGAATTTGTTCTCATTGATGACTCATAATGATTATTCATTATCTCTTATTTAACTGGCACATGCTAGGTGCTCCACAGGGCGTTAAATATATACAAACACACATGTGCACGCATGCACACACCCACACACATTCCTTATTAGAATGGATGAGTAAGAGAATTGGTTTGAATTTCCTGTATCATTAGTAAATCCCTGGACACACATAGTGAAATTAAGAAGAAAAAGAAATATCAACAAGATCACATAAAACTTATGCCAGTTTGGTTACATCAAGCTAAAGAAAGTGTCCATTTCCCATATGTATTTGTTTGGAAAATTGTGGGAGATTCACTCTTGTATATTTTTCAAGGTTCTGTCAAATGTGAATGTTTTCTAAAGCTTATTATAGGAAAGAGCCAGTTGGGGTAATTTTGTTCCTTTAAAGTCTCCCCTTCTGTTGCAGAGAAGGGATGCCAATGCGTTTAATGTGTGCCCAGAAGTATAAAATTGCCTTGAAGAAGGTGCAGGTATAGAAGAGTGAAAGTGGGGAGGTAGCTGGGAACCAATATTAAGAGAATCTGGTGTACTTCTGTCGGATTCCATTGAATTAAAATTTATTGACCATGTGCTGTAATCATAATTTAAGTGTGGAATGTAGGATGGACTCATTCCCAAGTCATTTAAAGTGTTTCTCAGATAAGATAGGATTCACAATAAAAGAGCGGTATGCAACAATATAAAGTGAGCTGATACAGTGACCATAGGGCATTCTTAGCTTCCAGCAGAAGGGAGAAGGAAGACGTCCGTATGGGCTGCAGTGCTGGGGGACACCAAGGGAGGGGAGGATGTGAGCAGGATGGATGGATGGGCTTTTGATGGTCAGAGGGGAGGCAAAGGAACAGTGTGAGTGAGGAGAAAAGTATAAAAAAAAGGCTAAGGCAGAGATTAAGTTCGTATATTCAGGAAATAGGAAGGAGACCAATGTGGTTGGAGTGGGGAGTTCCTTTAACTGAAGGAGAATGAGGAAGAAAAAGCAGGTTTGACTAGGATACAGTTTGGGGAGAGATTTGAATCAAATTGAGGAATTTGGATTTTTGTTAGAAAAGGGGGATATTTGGAGTGACGTCAGTGAAAATGATGATAGAGAGGGACTTCTAAAAATTCTCTCCTCCATAAAAGCAATAAGAAAACTGGGGAAAAAAATGGCCAGAATCAACTTTTCAGAACTCCAGGGATTAACCAAATTCTGGCAGCAATCTGAGGAGCAATCTGAGGCACAGTCTCTGTAAGAACAGTGACCTTGTGGCATTTTAACTTATTCCCTGGTAATCACAGTAAGCTACCAGTGAGGACAGTTAGGAGTTGGAGTTCCTTCAAAGTCTTATTACTAAAAACTTTTTATTTGACTTGTCTCATGGTTTCCTGGAGCACTTCACTTACAAGGCTGCCCTTTTGTTCTGACTCAGAGCTCATCCAGTAAGAAGTCTTTTTTCAAGGTCATTTTTCAAAAGTATTTAGGGCCAATAGTTTAGCTTGGAGGCTGTCTGACATGAGGGACAACACAACAGTTGGGGTAGAAGAAAGAATACATGCTTAAAAGGAAAGGATGGGGAATGAGGTATCTATTGTGGCTTTGAAAAATTCTGACATATTCTTGGTAATCTATAAGATCATGTGTGGATATAGTGGTGTGAATGCTGAGGGCTCCATGCATATTGAGTAGTAACCTAAGAAGGCTCCAAACCCTTGCCTCTGGCTCATCTTGAGGCTCTGTGTAAGCAGGAAGTGAAGGCTAAGGCAGAGTTGTCAGGTGCCTGGCTGAGTGAAGAAGGCATGCCCACCGTATACTAAAAACTACACAATGCAAGTGAAAGAAATTAACGAAAACGTCAATAAATGGAAAGACATTGTGTGTCACAATAAGACACTGCTTCATACCCACTAAGATGCCATCATCAAAAGGTGGACGATAGCAAGTGTGGGAAAAGATGTGGAGAGTTTGGGACTCCCGTGTATTGCTGGTAGGAATATAAAATGGTGTAGCCACCTTGATAAACAGTTTGGCAGTTCCTTAAATGGTTAAAAGTAGGTTTACCATATGATCCAGCAATTCTACTCTGTGGCAATACCCACCAGAAATGAAAACATACACCCACGCAAAAACTTGTACGCAAATACTAATAGTATTGTTTATAGTAGCCCCAGACTGGGTACAACCCAAATGTCCACTCAGCTGATGAATGGATAAATAAAACGTGGTATATCTATACCATGGAATATTATTCAGTCATAAAAATGAATTAAGTCTCTTTACATGGTGCAACATGGATACACCCTGAAAATATGGTAAGTGAAAGAAGCAAGACAGAAAAGGCCACAGGTGATATGATTTTCTTTATATGAAATCTCCAGAATAGGCAAATCCAGGGAGCCAAAGGAGATGAGTGATTATCAGGACCTGAGGGCGGGGTTAATGGTACTGACTGGTGATTGCTATGGGTTTCTTTACTGGGTAAAAAAATATTCTGAAATTAAATAGCCACATGGTTGAATAAAATGGTGAACAGAATAAGAACCACTGAATTTTATACTTTGTAAATTGGAATTTTAGTATATGTGAATCCTATCTTGTTAAAAAGAGGAATCTTTGAAGGCTTTTCAACATAAAAAATTATATATTAACAGTATAATGTACATTCCTAAATAAATAGCTAAAGATTAATAGATAAGGTCAGAGCCCAAAGAGATTAGAGTCAAGAGAACCCCAGCTAGGAAAAACTTATTGCATCCTGGCAAAAGAGTGTTAGACCAGGAGTCCAGGCAATTTCAATAGTTCCTTTATGGGATTTTCTGCTTACAAGCTTCTAGTACCTGACAATGCTCAGCCATGGGATATGTTAAATACATTTCTATTGAAGCTTAAGTCAAAAGGCCTGTATTGTAATCTCTAGGTGTGTGTGTGTGTGTGTGTGTCTGTGTGTGTGTGTGTGTGTGTGTGTGTGTGTGTGTGTGTGAGAGAGAGAGAGAGAGAGAGAGAGAGAGAGAGAGAGAGAGAGAGAGATGCTGTATATTGCAACACAGGATAAATTTCCTCTTCTGTAAAAGAGAGATTCTTTGTGGTGAGAGGCAAATTATATCCAAGTATAAGGATATGCTAAAAAGCCCAATTCATTTATGAATTAAAAATAAACATGACAATAACAGAAATAACAAAAAGGAGACTGTTCATCCATAACTCCAGTCCTGGAAGATTGGCTTGTGATGTTGGACTTTTTTTTTTTTTTTTTTTTTTTTAAAGAGACCAAAGCCTTTGCTTTTTTCCCCAACCATGGTTTTGTCTAGTTGAGTTTAAATACATTACAATGGATGTATTGGATATTTGTATATATAATTTTATAATATATTGGATATTATGAATGTATTAGGTATTATATCCTATAAGTGCTACATATCACCTATTCTATATATCCTATATATGTGTATATATTATATACTTGTGTATACATATATGTTTGTAAATGTGCATACACACAAATGATATGAAACTGGGAGAAGTAGCATCTTAAATTTGGTAAGAGTCTAATCTTACCCAGTACTATTTAGAGATGCCCACGTTTCAAATGTGTTTCTGATTTTTTATGTGAAAATATAAAAAGCCTCTCTAAGAATAGGAAGCCAGTTCAGGAATGAAACTTCCTCTCTTGCTTAAAGGGATGTGTTTTCCTATGCAAATGTAGCAAAGCCCAGAAATTAGCAATGACTGCTAAATTAACACACTTGAAGAGCTTGGCTGGTTCTAATAGGCAGTCAAATGGTCTTGTTACATTGTAATAGTGCCAAGCTAATTGAAGTGATTACTGTTGCTCATGAGCAGCCTTTTTGAAGTAGAAGTCTTTTAAATTATCCATAGACGTTAAATGTCAGACACTATTGTGTAATTATACTTTGTAAATGCTGAATGTCATAAGGCATCACAGGTAATTGAGGTTTACAGAGAAGAGCTTTTTCTAAACCTAATTGGGCATCAACTCTTTGTCACTTTTTCTAAATCTAATTGGGCATCAACTTTTTGTGCCAGGGGACACTCCAGTGCCTCCCAGTCTCCCTTTCTTCCCCACCTTCTCTGGCTAGGCTTACTCATGGGGCCCCACATGTCACGATGGTTCCAAATCATTGAGCTTAAAACCCTCTCTGCACCATCCTCTGGGATCTTTGGGGACTGTTTCACTTGTTTGGGATATCACAGGCTGAAGCTTTCTGGGAAGCCGAGTGTGGCTAGCTGATGACAGAGTTGGCCCATCTCAATGGAACATCAAATCCTTTAAAATCTCAGAGGGATTCCAGAATATTCTGCATGTTCTTTGATTTTTATCTGTGTGTTATTGTTATTTGTGTGTGTGATTTTGGAAAATATCTTTTTATGACATTAGAAAAGGAGGTGTCTATGGCTCTGAAGTAGTCATCCACATTTTCTCCCATTTTTATTTCTTTAAGATTTTTTTTTAATGTTTATTCACTCTTTAGAGAGAAAGTGAGAGCGAGCACAAGTGAGCGCATGAGCAGGGGAGGGACAGAGAGAGAGGGAGACAGAATCTGAAGCGGGCTCTAGGCTCTGAGCCGTCAGCACAGAGCAGGACACAGGGCTTGAACTCATGAACTGTGAGATCATGACTTGAGCTGAAGCTGGACGCTTAACTGAGCCACCCAGGTGCCCCTCTTCTATTTTTATTTCTTAGCTCCTATTGGAACAGACATTAGAGTTCCAAGTTAAAAAGAATTCGTAGAAAGCAATTTTCTGCATTGCTTTTGCGACAGTAATGTTAATCATAAACCAAACTTTGGAATCTTCAAATGTCTTGCCTTTGTGGGTCACACACTTGAGAATAACTGAAAAGCCAAGTTGGGCCTTCTTTTTTTTTTTTAATACATTTTTAATGCTTGTTTATTTTTGAGAGAGAGGGAGGGAGACAGAGGATCTGAAACAGGCTCTGCACTGTCAATGCAGAGCCTGATGTGGGGCTCAAACGCACCATGAGATCATGACCGGAGCTGAAGTCAGATGCTTAACCACCCGAGCCACCCAGATGCCCCCAAGTTGGACTTTTTAATGCAGACCTCAAGGTGTCCTGCTGTTGGCTATGAATCTTCTGGCTTGGCTGGTGGGAATACAGTCTCCATTTCTGGCATAGTGGCTGGCAGGAAGTGCACAAAAAGGCATTCTTATTGCATAATTCTTAATATGTGTGTTCAGTTGGTCACCAAATTTTATCAAATCAAACTATTATGTCGCTGTGATTTCATGGTGGGCCCCCCATTGTGTGCCTCCAGTAGGTAGCAGTTTATGAAAGTCCTAGCTTATTTGTAAAATTGTCTCTATCTTTGCTTTTTATTCTCTATGATAAATGGAGTTTTGATGAAAGCATTTTCTGCCCCACTCAAGGAGACTGTCTGGGAGAAGCGTCAGTGTGTGTAGCAAAGAGGATGTGGATGTTTTCAACGTGATGAAAACAGAGGAGTTGGGTAGTCTTGCCGAGTGCGTTGTGGACAGTCTGCTGATTTCTGTAGATGGAGGCAGAGATGTTCACACAGATTCTCAGAATGGTCAGGCCTTATTACAGGCTTCAAAGATACATTCTTGTTCTTTACGATTTTTTTCATTGTGATATTGAAAAGGCAAATGAGGACTTTTTATACATTACAAGTAGTGTACAGATACTTGTCAGAAATAACACTAAGCAGTGAGTGTAGTTTTTCTAGCATCACTTTTGAAGGTGGCTTTTATGATGTGCCTGTCGGAGAATAATTAGGTTCAAGGATATTATTAAAGTTGTTAAAAGTTTAAAGCAATAATGTGCAAGGTGCCACACAAAATGTTGAATTAGACATGGTTTTTGCACAGTGAGCTTATGCATACCCTCTCATTTTACTTCCCTCCTAAACAAATTATAACCTTCCTGTTAAAGTTCTTACCCCTGTGGCTGGTAAGTCTTGCCTTTCTTACTAATCAGTGTCTCTATTGCTCCTGTTATATCAGGGTGACTTAAACTGGTGGGGAAAAGCATTGTTCTTACTGATGTGATATTGATGACTAAGATGTGCAGGGGCTCATGGTTAGCCACAAGTTTGAAAAATCATCAGTCATCTTATACTCCTTCAGGAGTCCTTAAATATAAGCAACAAGGTGGGGCTCTTTGTGCAAAGCTTTGCTGGACTGTGGCTGTCCAGCTGAAGATCAAGGTAACGTATCAGAAAAGTGACCACCACTGGCTGCTCTCCATGTTCCAAGGGAGGGGTTAGCATTCTCAAGGGGACGGTACTGCTGGCTTCACGGGGGTGGCCATCGATGGTGTTCGTTACTTACAGCTCGTTCCCCTCCGATGCAAGGTGGGCTTATACTTCCTTGTGGTTAGGTGGGACTCAGGTGACTAATTGTGGCCAATGAGTTATGACTAGAAGTTACATGTGTCGTGTTCAGGCTGGAGCACTTATTGCCAATGCGAAACCTCTCAAAAGCTCTTGCTCTACTTAGCATGGTGATTGGCAGTATTCAAGATGGTGGGTGTTCTGTCAGAGCAAAGAAACCTGGAGCAGAGCTCTCAGCTGACCCTTGATGGGCATGTAGAACAGAACAAGGAATAACTTGTGTCGTTACTGGCATTTCTTGGTTCAACACAACTTAGCTTACCTGACTGATAGACCGTAGCTAGGCCAGTAGTTCACTTAGGGCCTATATCAGGGGTCACAAATGTGAGTGCCCATGAAACCCCATATGGGTGAATGAGGTGGGCAGGCTGTAAGAAAGGCACGGACGTGCTTTGTTTGCATGTTAAACATGTAGGCACATTCCTTGCTTTTTACAAAGGCATGCATTCTCCTTTTTTTTTTTTTTTTTTTTTTTGGGAATAAGTAAACTTTGTGGTATCTCTTTTGATACTTCCCCTTGATAGATGATAGTCTCTTTTGATACTTCCCCTTTATAGATGATAGTCTCAGCAACTGTTTCTCTATTAGTTGTAAAAACAGCGGTCAAGTGTGATGATAAATGACTATAATGCTTGCTGGGCATCAGTAAGGGGAGGGGGGCACCATAGCAAAGGTGGTTTCTGTGAAAATTGGACTCTATAAACCCTGTCTAAAGGAGGCAGCTGGTTTCATTCAGCCCAAAGCAATTTCTGACCTCTGGGAATGTGCACAGAATTCCTAGTTCTCAAGATTTTCTAAGAGAAGATTTTTTTTTTTTTTTTGAAGAGAAGATTTTATGTGAAGTGTTTTAATTTTGAAATAATCAATTTTAAAAATTGCCAAAATAAAAAAAAATGTCATACGGCTAATACCTTACAGACTTTGGCCTATATCCCCCACAGCTTGTCATTCTCGAACTAATAAAAAATCTTCATTTGAAGAGGTTACATCTTAAAAACAGAACAAGCATATATCAATTGACAATGTAATGACACGACAAAATAATAACAAGCAATCAGCAAATATTTGATTTCTTACTCTATGTTAACATTGTGCTATGTGCTGTGGGTGATACTAGAGAAAGAAAAAAGATGGGCCTTGACTTTTGGGGAACTCACAATTTCACTGGGGAACAAATGGAAAGAAATAATATAAGAAACAATGGGAGCAACTGGGTGGTTCATTTGGTTACACAACCGACTTCTGCTCAGGTCATGATCTTGCATTTTGTGAGTTGGAGCCCCACGTTGGGCTCTGTGCTGTCAGCTCAGGAGACTGGAACCTCCTTCAGATTCTGGGTCTCTCCTTCTCTCTGCCCCTCGCCCGCTCACACTCTCTCTCTCAAAAAAGGAATAAATATTAAAAAAATAAACAATATAAACAGTATAAAAAGAAACAAGAGAAATTGTATTAGGGTTCTCCAGAGAAACAGAGCCAATAGGATATACATATTGTATTATATGTATAGTTGACCCTTGAACAGATGGGCTTGAACTGCATAGTATGTGCAGTATATGTGAATTTTTTTCGGTACATATAGCACAGCCCTGCAAATGCATTTTCTCTGCCTATTTCCTTAATAACATTTCCTTTAGCTTTATTGTAAGAATACAGTATATAATACATATTTAAAATATGTGTTAATTGACTGTTTATGGTCATCAGTAAGGACTCCAGTCAACAGTAGTCTATTAGTAGTTAAGTTTTGGGGGAGTCTAAATTTATATATGGATTTTTAACTATACAAGTGTTGGCATCCCTTACCCCCATGTTGCTCAATGGTATACATGTATACATATGTATTTATATATATAATATTTATATTCTGTATATATAGCCTACACGCACATACACACCTATTTAGAGAAAGATTTATCATAGGAATTGATGTGTAAAATTATGGAGGCTGATCTTCCATTTGCAAGCTAGGGGTCCAGGAAAGTCAGTGCTGCAGTCTGAAGACCTAAGTAAGCCCAGGGAGCCAGTGGTGTAGATTTCAGTCTGAATCTGAAGGCTTGAGAATCAGGAACACCAAAGTCAGGAGACCAGTGTTCCAACTCAAATAGAGAGTGAATTCAACCTTCCCTGCCTTTTCTTTCTATTCAGTTTTCCAATCAGTTCATTCTCCCATATTGGGGAGAACCATCTGCTTGCTTAGTTCACCAATTCAGATGTTAATGTGTTCTGGAAACATCCTCCTGAACATTTAACCAGCTATGTGGGTGTCCTATGGCCCAGTGAAGTTAATGCATAAAATCCACCATCACAGACACTATGTAAGAAGGTGTAGTTAATAGCCATGCTTTGCAACAAGAGCTGAAGTGTGATGAGAGAGGGTGGAACGGACATAGAAGGAGGAAGTGGGATTGAGCAGAAGGCTGAAGAATGGATGGAATACCAGGTGGGGTCAGGGAATGTCAGATAATCCATGTGAAGAGGACACTGAGGGACAAAACGCAGGGTGGCTGCTTAACTAGAATAGAAAGTGCCTAGGGGAAGCAAGAAAACATGACTGGGAGAGAGTTTGGTTGCAAGGTACTGTGTTAAGGACCTCAGAAGTCAGGTGGAGGCATTGACCGTTACTGCAGTAAGAGGCAGCAACCAGGACATCAAGAGGAGACTGGACACCAGAGTCCAGGCCAGCTGTCACTAGTTAGCATTGCTTGTGGGGCCTGGGACAAGTCAATTACTGTCTGTTGTCCTAGTTTTTATATATGTGAGAAGAACAACATCAGTGTTAGACTCACATGTGAAGTGTATTAAAAATAGAGATGTTTGGGCATCCAACACCCCAACCTTCTGAGGATTTGGATTTTGAGTGAGCTCTGGATGGGGTTCTGATACATGCTAACCTTTGAGAAGCACTACACTGAGACATCCCCCTCAGTGAATGAGCTGATGAGTAGGGTGAAATCAGAGGTGGGAGGAGGACTGACATTACCATGCAGGTTGGGTTAGGGAAGGAATAGCCCAGAGTCTATGCCCCCTCTCCTATGCAAGCCAGATTAACCTTCTTACTGTCTCCTTAATGTGGCTTGCCTGATCTCTCTTGAAGATTTTTGTTTTGTTTTGTTTTATTTTTTAATGCTTATTTATTGTTTGAGAAAGAGAGACACAAGGCATGAGTGGGGAAGGGGCAGAGAGAGAAGGAGACACAGAATCTGAAGCAGACTCCAGGCTCTGAGCTGTCAGCACGGAGCCCAATGTGGGGCTTGAACTCACAAACCATGAGATCATGACCTCAGCCAAAATCAGACACTTAACTGATTCACCCAACCAGGCACCCCTGTCTCTTGAAGATCTTAATTTGGAACCACCCTGAGGCAGGTTTTTGTTTAATCATAAGACATAAAGTATTGTCTGTATGACAGGGAAGTCAATTTGATTTTAAGGTCTCTTTGTCATCTCTACTTATTTCAAATGCATTCTTGGTTTCTGGTCCTAGGTGTTCATATTGCAGTAAATATGGACACAGAAATCACTGTTTAGTAGAAGATTAACCATATCCCATGTGATATATACATATAATGGAATACTACTTGGTGATGAAAAAGAATGAAATCTTGCCATTTGCAACAACATGGATGGACCTGGAGGGTATTATGCTAAGTGAAATAAGTCAGTCAGAAAAAGACAGATATCATACGTTTTCACTCATATGTAGAATTTGGGAAACTTAACAGAAGACCACAGAGGAAGGGAAAGAAAAATAAGTTACAGAGAGGGAGGCAAACCATAAGAGACTCTTATATACAGAGAACAAACTGAGGGTTGATGGGACTTGGGGGGGGTCAGGGGGGTGGGGAGAATGGGAGATGGGCATTGAGGAGGGCACTTGTTGGGATGAGCACTGGGTGTTGTATGTAAGTGATGAATCATGGGAATCTACTCCCAAAGCCAAGAACACACTGTATACACTATATGTTAGCTAACCCGACAATAAATTAAAAAAAAAAAAAAATTAACCACATCCCAGATTTTGGACTGAATTCCCAGTTGGTTCTCTTCCTCATTCTTCCGCCGATGCCTTTCTTCTCAGCATCATTCATCTCAGAGGCAACTGTGTTTATGTCCTTGACTGGGACATGTTCCAATGTGTTGTCAGAGATTTCAGTCTCTAACGCCTGAAGAGATCCCATGCACGATTGCTAAAATACCAAGAATCAAAATTACATCTGATAGCCGTGCAGTCCCTAAAGAGCGGAAAGGAAGACTTTGCTTAAGGCAGAATGCACTAATCCATTGTATTAGCAAGTTGCCAGTGCTGTCCAAGTCAATGTTTACTTTTGTCAGAAGCAGGAATAAGGTAAAACACACGGGAGAAGGTTCCAGCATGGAGAAATTAGTGCTAAATTAAGATGCAAACAACATGTCCTGAGGATGGAAAACAATTTAGGGAAATGAAGCAATTGGTAAATATTGTTTGTTACATTGATAAATAGGCTGTGGCAGCCATCCAAAGTTTGCATTTAATTTGAAGCCAAAAATGCCTTTTGATTTGACAGAGCAGTTATGTGCATGCCAGAAGTCCTGTACTCCTAGGTGGGTGCATGTTGGTGGAAAGACTTCTGAGGAGTATCACAGTGTGTTGATGGTGACCCCACAGGAAACCAGTGCATGTATTTTTTCCCTGTTTATCTTTATGTTCATAAGGAATATGATAGAAGTTCTGAAATAAAAAGGAATCTGAAATTCTTATGATGAGCTCCTATGTTTTTTTTCATGATCTTTTCCATGTCCCCACCTGGCAAATCATGCTAAAGGTGAGGAAGGAGTAATGGTAGGTCTATCATCACGAATCACACTAAGTTGACATTTTTAATCTTTTTTTTTTCCAAGCGGTACTGTGTGTAAAGCGAAGTGCTAGGTTTTTTTGGGAGAACCAGGAAGAAGTTGAGATGTGGTTCTGACCTTCAAGGAGCTTGTGTGTTGGGCTGCCAGATGACTTTTCTATCCAGGAGTAGGTTGCTTTTTAGAATCCTGGGCTCAGGACTCACAAAGTAAAAAAAAAAAAAAAAAAGTGGGTGGGTGGGTTGTGGCAAGAGCTAGTTATGTGGTGAGGAGGGTTCGTTCCTTTATGAGGGCTCCGTGGTGGTATTCCTCACTCTTGGCTCATGTCCGACACAGACCTGTACAAGAAATACAACCAGTGTAATCTCCCTTGGCCTCTTCATCACAAAAAAAAATTGAAATAGACAATATTATCCTTAAAGTTCCTTTCTGTTGTAGCGTCCGTCATCCAAGGGCTTGGTGCGTCTGCTGGCTTCATGGGAGCACTGAATGTGACAGCCGGGAGGGGACAGGTGGACTAGCATATATGCCTGTGACACTTAAGTCTCATGTTGACACACTTAGAAAAATCTTAACCAGTGGCAAAATTCTGACTTAAGGAAGACTGAACACTTTTATAATGACAACACTTGAAATTGTTTTCCTAATGTTTAATTTTGAGAGACAGAGAGGGAGAGTGCAGAAGTGGGGCTGAGAGAGAGGGAGACGCTGAATCCTAAGCAGGCTCCACGCTCTGAGCTGTCAGCACAGAGCCAGTTGTGGGGCTTGAACTTATGGACAGCGAGATCACGACCTGAGCTGAAGTTGGATGTTCAACCGACTGAGCCCCCCACAGGTACCCCAACAACACTCTTATTCGGACCTCCTTATTTGCCAGGCTCAGTCCTATGTCCTATCCGTTAATTAACTCTTCTAATCTACAGAAGAGTTCTATGAAGCAGGTGTTCGTATCCTGCTTTTAGAAATGAGATAATTGACGCACAGGTCAAGAAACGCGCCCAAGTTTACCCAGCTAGTGAGTGGCAGAGTCAGCATTGAAACCAGGTGGTCTGACATCAGAGCTCGCATCCAGTTGGTTCCAACCTCCTCTCCCTCCCTATACTCTCTTGTCCAGGAACAGGAGAAATAACTTCCTTGTTTCTTCTTACCAAAACATCTTCTTTTTCCATCCACGACCCTTTCCCTCTCTTAGCTTTTCCTAATTCCTCATTCCTGATAATACATATAAGCATCTGAAGTCGGGGGATTCTGGAGGCTATTTAACTCTCCATAATCCTGTCGCTCTCTCTTTGTGGATCTGTAATAATGTTACAGGAATGTTATGAAATAAAGAGTGGTTCCAATAGGAAGCAGCTATGTCAATTGTGAAACATACCTCACAGCTCTACTTTGACTAAAATCATCCTTCCTTCATGGCCTAAACTAAGATGGGGAATACCTACCAGCCCTATCTCAAGGAAAATCACCTGTAACAGCGCTCTGGGTGAAGCAATAGTGAGTTGAAATGAAGGGATTTTCAGAAAGCCATCAGGACAAGCTCACAAGAGTCAAGGAAGTAGCTTTTTTGGAGTAAAGAAAAAAAAAAAAATCCCGTATACAATCCCTGTTTATCATCTGACATCCTTCCCATCTCCAGCTAGATTGCCTCGGTATTTCTCACAAAACTTTTTAGCATTCGTAAATTTGAAGAAGAATTAGGATTCCAGCAATCGGTGTCACTTGATATAATGTAAAAACTATGAGAGACTCAGTCCGCCATAAAATAAAATTTCAGGGGAAGCGTGACCTCATGATGTGTTGATCTGAGGATGTAGCTGTTACTGGGTACCAATTTCAATTACATTCAAGGTCCCATCTAGTTACCAGGAAACAGAAGATGCTCTCCCGTCATCGGCCAAGAATTATATACCATATCTGATGGCCCCTGGAAGGAATACTGATAAATGTTTTTCTGAATGCACTTTACGTATTGATGTACTATAATTACAAAGAGTTATTGGCAAAAATGCTGGGAAATTCTCATAAGCTCAACTTAATGTGCAAGCTAATAGATATTTCTAGTTTCATCTTCCAGCGCTGGGTGCCTTTGTTCAATGTTTTGCTTTTTAATTAAAAGCAGCCTGATAAACACTGCATCCCAGAAACTTTCCTTAAACTGATACTTATTGAGAACCCTCAGTGTGTCTAGCTAGGCGGAAGAAATCACCTTAGTGTATAACAAGATCTCCTACCTTCAAAGGATCTATTGTCTTTGAACCCTAATGCTCTGAAAAACAGAAAATAATACAGTTGAATGCAGGACAATTTTATTATTTGTATAGGATGATATTTTAAGTGGACAAAGGACTAATCTCATGAGATAGTGGACATTACTATTTTATAAATGCAGAAATGGAGCATCTGAGACGCTAAGTGCTGGTCACTGGCACACCAGTAGGGGACCCCATTGTCTGCCTCCCGGCTAGGCTGTCCCACCACGATATCCTCTCGCCAAAGTGGGTAAAGCCAGTACACGTTGTGACCGATATGTGGTTGGAATACATGTCTGGAGCTACATACCCTCTAGTTATGATTTGGGTTTATGATTGGGAAACCTCTCTTGAAGAATATTCTAGAAACACAGCCAGGTTTCATTGAACGTGATGCAAAGATACAGGGAGAACACCTCCATGGGCAAGCCAAGAGACCACCATAGAAAGGCCTCAGGAAAAAATCCAACCTGCCTGTGCTGTGACCTCAGACTTCTAGCCTTCAGCACTGTGAGAGCGTAAGTCACCTGGTGTGTGGTACTTTGTTATGGCAGCCCTTGCAAACTAACACCGTTAGTTTAAAAATGTTTTTAATTGGTTCATCTTAATATTTACCTGGTGTATCACTTAGATTTTTGGCGTGAAATGGTACTGAACTCAGATGGTGAAATAGTAGGCTTTATTGAAAGGGCTACTTACAGAGATGTGCAAAGTGTAAAGGAAGCTGGAGGCTAGCGGGAGTGGGGAGGTGTTACTATGCTTGGGGCTAAGGAAGCAGTGGGGGAAAGAGGCCCCCAGACGAGTGAGAAGTGGAGCAGTAGGTGAGGGGCCAGTTAAGCAGGAGCGCTGTCATGAGGAGATATGGTTACTGTCACAGAAGGGTTGCAGACGCAGGGACAGGTGCAGAAATGTGTAAGCATCTCTCGACTGCCTTCTAATTCTGGTTGGAGCCTTTCATTGGGCCAGTCCAACAGAAAGCCAGAAAACAAGGCAGTGTGGAGGGTGCTGTCTGCAGAGGTCACTCCTGGAGATTCTAGAAGGGCCAACAAGGGTGGTGAATAAATGGTGGGGAGGAACAGAGAATAACTTCACAAAAGAAAATAATCAGCATTATTGCTATTCAGCAAAATGGAGAAACAAAGGGGCTAGACTATTTTTCTTTTTTAAAAAAAATTAGCATTTTTAATTTAGTTTTGAGAGACAGAAAGAGACAGAGTATGAGTGAAGGATGGGCAGAAAGAGAGGGAGACACAGAATCCGAAGCAGGCTCCAGGCTCTGGACTGTTAGCACAGCCCTGACGCGGGGCTTGAACTCACAAACTGTGAGATCATGACCTGAGCTTAACTGACTGAGCCATCCAGGCATCCCCAAGACTTACTATTTTTTCCAAGATCAGCAGCAAAATCAGTATCAAACTGAAAATGACATTATCTCTCTCCTTTTTGGTCACTGGTGATTTTCCTGTATTTTGTTTTATGAGGGCAGGGAGGGGAGACTTTCCATTAAAAGAAACACTCCAAAAGTAGAAAGAGGGGTGCCTGGGTGGCTCAGTTGGTTGAGCCTCTGACTCTTGGTTTCGGCTCAGGCCATGATCTCATGGTTACTGAGTTCGAGCCGCACGTTGGGTGATGGTGCAGAGCCTGCTTCAGATTCTTTGTCTCTCCCTCTCTCTTTGCCCCTCCCCTGTTCATATTCCCTCTCTCTCAAAATAAATAAACTTAAAAAAAATTGAAGAGTAGAAAGAAAAGTCAGCTCTTCCAAAGGTCTCAGTTCAGAGTTGAGAGAAGAGAGGCACAGAAAAAAAGAACGCCCTTCCCAGCAGTTCTGTGGACAATCGACCCAGGACCATTGATCACTGATCACTGCACTGACCTCATCAGTCAGGATGTTCAGCTTTAGGAGAATGTTTCAGGTATAATGGCTCTAAAAAAGTTGAGGAACTTCCCTAGGAATTTGTTGAGGCAGCAAAGGAGGGGGGGAAAAAAAAAAGAACCAAGGTTGGTTATATTCTATTTTTAGATGTGAATAAAGAAAGGCTGTGTGATTCAGAAGCAGGCAGACGGCCCATATCCCATTCAGCTATGGTCAGTTTATGACAAGTCTCTAAGCCAGGTCAGGGATGAACCACGAGGTAAACCCTGACCCCAGGGCCAGCTCCCTGGCATTGCTCAAGCAGCAACTCTCTGCATCCTTGGTTTATCCTTCCTGTTTCCTCGCTTATCAAATATTTATTGTCAACAACGGGCAGTTCTGTTTGCACACAGTGTGATGGGGTAATGAGATAGTTAGGTTTCCTCCTGTTATTGATGGGGAGTGCTGATGGCATGAATAATTTCCTCTTTTTACAAATGGGAATTTAATTATTGATGCCGTGTTTAGGCAGTGACAAAGGTGTTACCAACACACTGCAGTCGGAGGCCTTGGCAGGCATGAGGATCTGGGATTCGTGGGGGTCTTGAATTAAATTTGTCTAATTGCTTAGAAGAGAGGGAATGTGTATCTCTCTGTCTATATACACACATACGTGTACATGTAAATAAATATATTCTATATATGCCGTCGGAAGAAATTTTTGTCTAAAACATCAGAGAAAACAAATCTCTAAAACCCGATCCTAACAAAGTATAAGCAAATCAGATCAGTGGAAACTCGTCCTTTCCGACCCGCATTGAACATGAACTGAATTCTTAGCATCACAGGTGGAATATTTATTCATACAAGCAAGGATTTTGTGGACTGACAACTCACATTCGCTCCCAAGATAAACAGACCATGAGGTTTCTAACTTAGTATTTTAATTTGATGGCTTTCTTTGAAGGGATTCAAGGCTCTCTGAATACCACCCCCCAAGCCAGAAAGAAAAAAAAAGCCAAGTATATTTCTCAATGAAGAGAAGTTTTCATTATTCCTTTACTTAAAAAAAAAATTATTTTTTATTTTTTATTTAAAAAAAATTTTTTTTCAATATATGAAATTTATTGTCAATTTTGTTTCCATACAACACCCAGTGCTCATCCCAAAAGATGCCCTCTTCAATACCCATCACCCACCCTCCCCTCCCTCCCACCCCCCATCAACCCTCAGTTTGTTCTCAGTTTTTAAGAGTCTCTTATGCATTGGCTCTCTCCCACTCTAACCTCTTTTTTAAAAAAAAAAAATTTTTTTTTATTGGTGTCTCTTCCTCTGGTAGTGTGAGATGAGGTGGGTTTCAGAGGAAACCTTTATTTTAGGGAACTCTGATGTGGAGAAGTTTCTGTGATTCTGCTGAAGGTAGGAATGCAGTAAGCAGCCACCTCAACTATGCCCTTGAATCACTTGGGATTTTAGTAACGTGTAAATTCTTTTCAGGGGGTCTGAGGTTGGGTCCAGAGGTATTTTGCCTTTTGATGCTCTCCCGGGTGAAGCCAGAGCTGCTGGTCCATGAGCCACACTCTTTTTCTAATGTGTATGTGTTTTGTTTTGTTTTTAATTTTTTTTTTTTTTTTTTTTTTTTTTACTTTTGAGAGAGAGTGAGCAAGGGAGGGGCAGAAAGAGAGAGAGAGAGATACAGAATCTGAAGCAAGCTCCAGGCTCTAAGCTGTCAGCACAGAGCCCAATGCGGGGCTCGAACTCAGAGACTGTGAGATAATGACCTGAGCTGAAATCAGACGCTCAACCGACTGAGCCACCCAGGCACCCCTCCGAGAGCCACACTTTGAGTAGCAAGGATTATTGGACTAGACAGCAAATCCTCGAGATAATGAATATTAAAGATCAATAGTAGTAACGTTTTTATAATTTTTGATTCTTTATAATTTTTTTAAAAATTAGAATAAGTTTTTTGCCCATCTGCCTCACACAGCTTTTTGCTGCAGAAACTTCATTTAAATTTTTCTGAGTTTTCTGATAGTATTGGCTATAGATTTATAGTGGCTGGCACAGGTCGGCCTCAGAGTTTTTTCAATATTTTTAAAATTGGAAACTACCTTCAAAGGTATAACCAAGTTATAGGCAAGGATATTAACTTAGCATATGCTACCGAGTTTGAATCTCTGCTCCTTCATTTGAAGCCTTTTGTTCCTCTGAACTCGTCAGCCAACGTGTTAATGGTCAGAGGTTCAGGAAGGGTGTGATTTTTTTTTTTTTTTTCTTGAAGCAACGGCTCATCTTCATCAATGTTGTCCATTCTTCAGAACAGACCTATTAGCTGTGGCCCCCATGGCCTTCCTGTGACTACCGGTTTTGTAAACTCTCACTGCAGCGTTCATACAGCATAACCCCTGAAGTTGCTCAGTGCTTTTTCATGTCACTTGGGTCAATTATTCCAGGTAAATGAGAAGAAACGAAAGTTGAGAGAAGGAAAAAAAAATCATGCTAGCAGTAACAAGATTGGAAATTGCTCGAGATTGCACTAAGTGGGGTGTAGGTATGCAGATGTATGTAAATGATGAATCAACCTTGCAGAGAAACCAGCACTGCCCACTCCCACCTGATTGTTCCCCACACCTGAGAGATGATAAGACTCCCTGAGTAAGTCAGCACCTCGGCACCCCACCCCCTTGGCTCCCCAGCCAAACAAAACAAAACATAAGGCTTTGTGGGAAGAGCTCCAATAGAAACCTCATCCTCGCTTTCCCTCTGATGGGTGATGGAAGCCTGAACTGGCAAAGGATGGTCCACAGTTTCCTCCCTCCTGGCTGCAGATGCCTGTCTGCCCTGATACCTTCCAGAAGCTTCATGGGGACTCAAGGTGAATCATATTCCTCATCAAATGTTGAAGGATCAATAATTATTAAAAACAATAGCAGCAACAAACAGGGAGGGGGTGAGAGCGGAGATGGCTATGGAAGAGAGGTAGGAAGGGATCTCAGACCAATTATTTTTCTACAAAATACTTTATGTGACAACAGCAGCAGCCCCCAAAAGGGCAACGTGTAACAACAAAGCCTAATTAGAATGATTTCAGTGTAATCATTAACTCGCATCTAACACTGACGAGAGTATTTCTGTTTAAACTAAAACATGACCTGCATGGAGGAGAGGCCTTGTAAACTGTCTCTGAAATAAAATATGTGACAGGAAAGGTCAGAGCTGCTCTCATTTGAATTTCAAGTAGGGAGCTGGCTCCGTGGTGGCCGGCGTAGCAGGGCCTGGCGACTCCGCTTTCCCAGGCCTTCCTGCCAGCAGTAGCAGTTGGAGAAATCCTCTAGGACTAATTACTGGGATTGCAAAACAAGGATTTTTCTTCCCTTGCCTCTGCCCACTATCTCTTCCCCTCTCCCAACCAGGGAGGGAAGCAAGGGTCTCGAATGATGTTTGCAGAGAGAGGTGATTTCCTTTGTTGTCGCTACGAGACTGAAGGTCACTGCTGAGGGGCCCGATCCGCCAGATCCAGACACCTGCCCGCTGGCCCCTGGGCCAGGCCTCGCCTAGGCTGGCTTTCCTGGCACATCCTCCTGCCAGCCGGGCAGGGGAGGGCTTGCTAATAAACTCTCTTCCCAGCAAGAGTGATGCCAAGGCATTGCCTTCCGCTGGGCTGCGTAAAAGCAGCTATCAAATCAGCAAGATACAACTTGATTTGCAGGTCTCCAGTGAAATTTAAGAAGGCGAACTGTAAAACGTTCAGGGAAAAGGAAGCATGAAAACATTTTTAAGGAAAACATTTAAAAAGTCAGAGACAGACATAATAATAAAAAAAAGTTGGCAGGGAAGGTTTTATTTATTCATTTTGAAACATTGCAAAGAGCTCTGTTAGCAGCATTTATCTGCCTCTTTTTTTTTTTTTTAAAGGCAGCCCCAAAAGCAAGTGAGTTGAATTCATTTCCTTTTTCCTTCTGTGACTTTTAAAAGCATTATATACAATGAGATCTTTTTTGCACTTCTGGGAATTTTTAAAGCTCTAACATTTCATCCATAAGCCTGACTTGGCGAAACCTCTTTCCTTTTCCCCCAACGCCCCTCCTCCCCACTCCCTTCCTTTTTTCTCCCTTTCCTTAGCCTGCATGCACTGTGGGGCCTTTCTTTGTCCTGATACTAACTGGTCCTTTCCACCTTAGTTTCTTGGTAATATTTTCTTCAGCCTTTTTTTAAATTTATTTTTAAATAATCTCTATACCCAATGTGGGGCTTGAACTTACAACCCCAAGATCAAGAGTCACGTGCTCTACTGACTGAGCCAGCCAGGCACCCCTCTTCAGGTTTTTTGTTGTTTTTCAAATCTTTGTCTTCTCTTTATTTATTTTTAGATGGTTGTTTATTGAGAGAGAGAAAGAGAGAATCCCAAGCAAGTTCTGCACTGTCAGTACAGAGCTTGATGTGGGGCTTGAATCCACAAGCCATGAGATCATGACCTGAGCTGAAACCAAGAGTCAGATGCTTAACCAACTAAGCCACCCAGGTGCCCCATATCTTTGTCTTCTCTTTGATACTAATTCAAAATGTACTTGGTAACAGTGGGAGGAAAAAACAGGTTTGGCAAAACCACAGATGCATGCCGTGGAGGTCACTATTCTCTTTGCCTTTCCACACAAGGTCAGGAAGGTTACTGGGGTCAGTGTGGTGAAAGCAAAATGATTCACTAGATGCTCATTAAGACGCCAAGAGAGATTTTATGCGAGACTATGGCAGTAGAGGGGAGACACTTAGAATAGGGGACAGAGACCGAGCCTAACAATACAGCAAAGACAATTGAGGATTTACAGCCAGAGTGACGGGGTCAGTAGATGGAAACTAATGAAGAGGAGACACCAAAGGTAAGGGGATTCTTGCTAAAAGCAGACCAAGGTTGAGGCCTGGTCTAGAGATCTCAGTGGAGCCTAACTACCGTTTGGTTTGGTTAAGGAGGGAGTGTTTGTCAGTGCTTGTCAGTGTCTTCCACTGGGTTGGCCTGTGTTCTCTATCCAACAGTTTTTTTTTCTTTTTTAAATTTACATCCAAGTTAGTTAGCATATAGTGCAACAATGATTTCAGGAGTAGATTCCTTAATGCCCCTTACCCATTTAGGCCCCCCCCCCCCCACTGGCCCTCCAGTAACCTCTGTCCTCCATATTTAAGAGTCTCTTATGCTTTGTCCCCCTCTCTGTTTTTGTATTGTTTTTGTTTCCCTTCCCTTGTGTTCATCTGTTCTTATGAGTGAAGTCATATGGTATTTGTCTTTCTCTGACTAATTTCGCTTAGCATAATACCCTCTAGTTCCATCCATGTAGTTGCAAATGGCAAGATTTCATTCCTTTTCATTGCCAAGTAATACTCATATTTATATACCACATCTTCTTTATCCTTTCATCCATCGATGGACATTTGGGCTCTTTCCGTACTTTGGCTATTGTTGATAGTGCTGCTGTGAACGATGGGGTGCATGTGTCCCTTTGAAACAGCACACCTGTATCCCTTGTATATCCAACAGTTTTGACACATAGTGGACGAAATCATATGGTACTGGGCTGATTCACAGTACACATCCTCTATGTAAATTCCTAAACAGGTCTTAGCTCCTGTAGCAGATTTTTGTTGTTGATAACCTCAAGAAAAAATGATTCTAAAACATCTGTTTAAGGACCTTAACTGCTTTTGATTTCTATCCCCATAGTACTTACTAGAAAGATCTTTGCTTTTGGAGTTAGGAAAAAAAGTTCACATTCTGACTTTGGAAGCATTTGATGTAACCATCTTACTGTCTGTGCTGACTTTGATGGGGTCCAATTTGGAAAACACTGGTTTTCTATTTTTCTCCTGCCACCTTCTATCAAGCTGTGTCAATTTTTGGTTGTCTGAATTTACATTGACAATTAAAGCTCATTTTCAGGGCTTAGAAAATTCAGTCTAGTCCATTGTAAAACTTGCTCTCCTTCAGAGGCACCCCATGGAGACCCTCACAGGGTACAGTGTATTGGTGTCATTCTGTTAAATTCCCTCTCAAACCTTGTCTGTGGTGGCCAGCCCCCCAGCCTCTTAGCGTTGAGATTGTCTTGGCATGGCAGGAAGTCTTCTTGAGTCCCTTCCAGACAAGGAAGACCAGACTCCCTTCTCACCCTGTGCTGGGCCTATGGGAAGCTCACACATCCTTGCCATGTGCTTAGTGGGAAGACAAGCTGGGACCCTGCTGTCTTCGGAATTCTCTGAGTCTCTGGCCTTGAGGCAGCAACCACAGTGAAGTTTATTAAGCTCCACACATCAAGGAACAAATGCCCAGCATTCTGGAACTGTACTCCACTTGTGTGGCTGCACCAGGTTGGACTGATGAGTTTCCCTGACTTGGCAAGCTTCCAGCCAAGGATCGGAACCTCAGTGCCCCGACGGTGTAGACCTCCCAGCTGGGCTAACGGCTCTCCTACCTATCTGTTCTCCTTCTCAACAACATTCAGACTCTGCTTACACAGGATGAAAGGTGTGGTGGGATTCACCTCTGAGCCAGACCTGTAGGAATGGGTCTAGCCACTCGTCTTGAGAAAGTAGGGGTAACTACAGCCTGTTGGCCTTCTGAGAAAACAAAGCGTAAAATATTTGGACACATCGAGTAAACTGTGTCTCATTTTTTTTTTTCCTCTGTAAAATGAGAGCACATAATTCTCTCTCATTAGGGTTGTTGTAAGGATGCAATGAGAGAAGATATATGGACGTGCCATTTTTCTTCAGTCTCTTTTGTCTTCTTACCCTTTCTTTTTTATGCTTCTCTTGACAAGCTTGGTTGGGAAGGATCTCATGGAAGCATTGTGGGGGGGGGGTTTCAATTCAGAATTTCTTTAAAAAAGATGCCCACTTTATTGATGGGAGAAGTGGAACCTCAGTAGGAAAATCCCTGACTAGGATGTTTCCAAGACCTCTCAGGTGTGAGAGCAGCATACAGAGGAGAGTAAGATTTTGTTTAGAAGTC
Organism: Panthera uncia; assembly: GCF_023721935.1. Taxonomy (NCBI): domain Eukaryota; kingdom Metazoa; phylum Chordata; class Mammalia; order Carnivora; family Felidae; genus Panthera; species Panthera uncia. Next base: position 19,422,457 of record NC_064807.1, read on the forward strand.
TGTTGAGGGCGTGCTGTGCATTCCCAGCTTTGCATGTGTGGGGCAAGTGAACTCCCAGACCAAGAGGGAAAGCCACTCTCTGCCCCCACTCCCAGGAATGCGTGCCGCTGAATGCCTGCTGCCTTAGCACTTTGTTCCTTAGTGAGCTCCCAGGTTGTAGCTTGCGTGGGGTGGGGGAGGCACCTCAGGGAGGAGAGCTCAAAATTCCCTCAGTACTGTGTCCCCTGCCTGCCCGTAGTGCTCCTAATGATGGATGATACTTCGGGGATGATAGTATTTGCTATGATGGATTACAGAGGAGTATGAAAATTCATAAGGCATTGTTAGGTTGTATTTCACAGGACCGTGTGTGTGTGTGTGTGTGTGTGTGTGTGTGTGTGTGTGTGTGTGTGTGGTAGCCCCATTAGCTCTCTTGGGGATTGCGTAGAGTTGTGCCATTTTGACAATTTATTGTTTTCCGTCTGCCCCATTCTTGCACGCACATGTTGGAGGGAGATAGCTGCTTGTCCTTTGAGGCACAGATGGTTGGCCAACAACTCCTCTAGTTGACCTTGAATCTTTGCCTCTCCCTCTTCTGGGTGAAGCCTCAGCTGTCTGAGGAAGTGTATGTTTGTGAGCGTGTTTGGCCTGAGGGCTCTGCCGTCACCCATTACTGCCCTTGCCGCTCTGGAAAGTTCTCAATTCCCAAGATACTGGATGCAGCTGTCACTGAGTAGTGCTAGTCTCTGAACCTTGCAGAATGGGCAAGGGGGGGTGGTGGGGTGAGGCATAGATAATTTTGGAAACTTTGTTTTCTCTAAGAGAATAGACTATTAGTAGATTATGGAAACACACAAAAATTATTATTTTTTTTCTGTCAAAGTTGAATGACATCAAATACTTAAAAGCAGTGCTCGTATTGTTCTAAATACATTCTACCTGAGCATATTCTGGTGACAGCAGTTCCTGCCCCCTCTGCTGCTTCCCCCACCCCCCCTTCTCTTTCCATTTCTTCCTCTTCCTCAGTTTGAAGAGGCATCCCGGGGTGGTGGGGACAAGCTACAGAATCAGAAGATGTACTTTGAGTTCCACTTTTGCTCCATTTCATTATAAGACAGGGTGGAAACATTTATTCTCTCCCAACAGAATGTGAAGCCATTTTACTGGGGAGCTGCTGCCCTGGTGTTAAAATGCTCTCGTGGTTGGAGCTGAGACCAGACCTTCCCTGACCAGGAGAAGCTGTGGGAGAGTTAAGATCCCTGGAGTTGTGTCTCGTGTATGTAAGCGTCTGGTCCTAGTATTTGTGCTTGTAGGGAACACAATGATTTGACCCAGAAGTGCTTGTCACAGGTCACCAGCTCTGTGGTAACCGTAGAGAAACACCTCATGGTGTTTCCTGATCCCTGTGGAGCTGTGGCTTGGCTTTGCCTGCAAATCTTCTCATCTCATCCTCAGCCGGATCTTGCACCTGGCTGGCTCCTTGGACCGGTTCCCTTGAATTTCCAGCAGGCCCCGTGGGAGTGAAATCAAGGGCCTAGTTAATTGGCGGACTCCTGGAAGAACTTCCAGCATTGAGGCTTGGCTTCACCAAAGGGGCGCTTCCTCAGGATACGGTGATAGAAATTAGGCAGTATCTGAGAGCCATTTTACTGTAATACTGAAAAGAGGAAGGTGTCTTTCCTTGGCAGCTCTTATTTTTATCCTCTAAGATTAGAACTTTCCACTTTTACAATAGGAGACCCTGCCATTTACCCAGGAAGGTCACTGAGAGGCTTCAGACCTACCGATAGTTTAAGGGGTTCCTGTCCTGGAGTTCTTGTTTCTTCTTGGGACAGGAGAAGCCACATCACTGAAGACCCGACTTTAAGTTCTTTTCCATTTTTTCAGCTCCCCTTGATTCCAGGTTCTGTGTAGAAAGCAAAAGTGGAAAAAGCCCCTTGGCCTAAGTAGAAAGCCAAGTTTGCGGATTCCTGCCAGGCCCGTGCCTGGCTGTGGGAGCATGTGGATGTACTTATGCTGAAGGCAGCTTGCCAAAAGCATTCTAGAGGGTTTGATATAATGAAAAAGGAAGTAAAAAAGCTTAAAATAGAATTGTCAACAAGTACTGTTAAATGACTGCTTGGGTCATTAGGGAAGGGTTTATGGACATTGTTACCTTCTTAGTAGCCAGAACTTTATTAAGAGCTAATAAAGACAGGTGCTCTTTACCATCATTTTACTGATGAGTTACAGGTGTGCTATTTTAATTTGCACGGATATCCTACTGGTAAGTTTACCATTTGATGGGGAAACTGAGGGCTATCAGCCAGGTATATTGCCAATGTCTCAGAGCACCTGTCCTAGGCAGAGTATTGCCCACCCCCAAGATGTCTATGTCCTGGTCCTCAGAACCTATGAATAAGTTGGTGTGGCAAAGGGAATTAAAGTTGCAGATGGAATTAAGGTTACTAATCAGCTGACCTAAGGAAAGGGAGATTATCCCGGATTACCTGGCTGGGCCCAGTATAATCACAAGGGTCTTTAAAAGTAGACCAAGGCGGCAGAAGAAGAGTCACTGTCAAAGTGATGTGATGTGAGGAAGAGTCACCTGCCCATCGCTGGCTTTGTTGATGAGTGGCCCTAGGAAGTTGCAAAAGACCAGGAAACAGATTCTTTCCTCATGTCTCCAGAGGCAATGCAACCCCACTTTCGCCTTGATTTTAGCCCAGTGAGACCAGTGTCAGACTCGAGACTCCCAGAACTGTAGGATGACACATTTGTGTTGTTCAAAGCCACTAAATTTGTGTGAACTTGTTATGGCAACAATAGGAATCTAATAATATACAACCTAAGGGGCAGAGCCAGGACTAAAAATGAAATCTAAAGTTTATCCTCTTTTCACCATGCACGATGACTTCTAAATGGTTTGATATTAAAAATAGAGCCAGAAAAAGAATTAAATTAAAAAAAAAGAAAAAAAAATAGAGCCAGAAAAATGCTACCCAACCTCCTAAGCTATTTTCTCTTTCTGCCTTTTCTTCCTTTTTTTCTCTTATGCTCAGTTCATGTGCTTTCCACCCGCGCCCCCCCCACCATCTCCCTTTCCCTAAATTAACAGATTCTTGCTGTAAAAGAAATTGATTCTTCACTCCAAAGTAGGTCATTATAACAAAGGTTTTAAATCATTTGGTCTTCCCATTTGTGAAATATAGACTTCACTTTAATCTTCTGTGCATTACCAGCAGTAAAAAAAGGGCCATAATTTGTGAAAAATGGGATTTTTTCCCCCCACCATCAATCATTTGGGCAGATGTGTAAGTTTTTCACTCCTTTTTCACCCTCTGACTCATACCTGGAAGTCAGAGGACCCGAATTCATCCACACAGAGGACCCTCATTCTGGTTATACGTCCAGGACCAAATTTAGAAACTTAATGAAATATTTGGTCTCCGTTGCCAAATTGGCAGGACCCCTATTTCTTCTCCTATTTTTTCTTTCCACTTACAATTGTCTATCTTAGAGATCTTTGTATCTAAGAAACTCTCCTAAACTCTTAAAGCTACTGAGTTTGTTTTGAAAAACTCAAGCTAAGTTTGTTTTGTTGGGAAAGTGCTGGAATAGTTAGAATTTGTGTACCGGTGTAATTTTTGTGCCAAAAGCATGAGAGAAGCTCATAGTTTCTCTGCAATTGCTTCTTCACTTCAGAACATCATCTAAATAAATATAGGGGACCTATTCTAATGTAGGACATACATTACCTGGCACAATTATAAAGGTGGATAAGTCACTAAGTTGAAATCTAAGATCTTAGAGTCCAGTGGCTAAAAAATAGGGCCTCTTTGCAATGATCAGATTGTACTGTAACATCTCTTTCCTTATCTAGCTTCCTGTCTGCACAGGAGGAGACCTAGTCTTTGTCCATACAGGGACCATGTTTTATGTTTTGCATGAATTCCTAGTTCCCAGCATAGGGTACTTGACATACAACTTCATATAAACTTTGGAATTTGGCAGGCCTGGGTTCAAATTCTGGTTCTACTTCCTGCCTCCTGTGTGCCCTTTGTCTAGTTACTAGTCTCCTGCTTTTAAAAATTTTTTATTTTTTTTAATTAAAAAGTTTTTTTTTTGTTTTTTTTTTTTTTTACTTTCAGAGAGTGAGCATGAGTAGGGGAGGGGCAGAGAGAGAGGGAGACAGAGGATCCGATGTGGGCTTTGCACTGACAGAGAGCCCGACCCAGTGCTGGAACTCACAAACTGCGAGATCATGACCTGAGCTGAACTTGAACGTTTAACCAACTGAGCTATCCAGGCACCCCGTTACCAGTCTCTTGGATATGTATTTGGCTCCTCTGTAAATTGGGGTACGGTAATCCACACTGTTCCAAAGGTTCAATGAGATGGGTAATTTAAAGCACTTAGCAAAGTCATAGCATCGTCATAGTGAGTAGACAGTTTTTAAAACGTAGTGGTTAAAAATGTGGAGCCACATTGCCTAGATTGCATTCTAACTACCTCACTTACCAGGAAAGTTAATACTCTTTCTATGCCTCAGTTTCCTCATGTGTAAAGTGAGTGTAATAATAGCAGTTACTTCAGAAGTTTGTCGTATGGATTAAATGAGTCAACACGCGTTCGGGAGACTTGATCAACGACTTACCTATATACCAAGTATGCATTGTACATTATTATTATCAACAATAAATAATAAGAGCTTCTACTCTTCCTCTGTCATCCATCCCATTTTATTTGATTAATTTGTTCTCCTTTTCAGACCTTACAATATGTGTAAGGGAAAAGTTAGTTGATTCTAAAGACGATTCCAAAATCCTTCTCTGCTGTTTAAAAGGTTGTAGCTTACATGAACAAAGATCCAAAGCCCATCGTCCATACTCATATTTTCTTGGGGTCCAAAGGGAGAGAGACTGTAATTTTGAAAAACCATGTTCCACAGCTAATGGAAGTAAACATTCTCGTGGCAGGAAAAGTAATCTTTTCCTCTGCCCTGGATTAGACTCAATGTTTATAACAAATAGAACTGCTGTGGGCTTTACACTTTAACACAACAACAACAACATCTTTGTTTGAAAAAATATATATATACATATGTTTGGTTTTCTAAATAACAGCATTGCAATATGGTGTGTCAGAAATTACAGCCGGCTCTTGGTTTTTTTTTTCTTTCAATGAAAAGAAAAATTTTGCATAACCTAAAACTGCATTCATGTTGGAAACGATTGTCAGTTTTTTTTTTTTTTTTGAGAGCGAGAGCATGAGAGAGAGAGAGAGAGATGAGTGAGGGAGGGATAGGGGGAGAAGAGAGAAAGAGAATCTTAAGCAGGTTTCACGCTCGGTGTGGAGCCAGATGTGGGGCTTGATCTCATGACCCTGGGCTCATGACCTGAGCTGAAATCAAGAGTCAGATGCCCAACCGACTGAGCCTCACAGGTGCCCCATCACATAGAATTTTAATTGTTGATTCCATCCTCCTCATGTCCCTCATGAAGTTGTATTTTCTTTGGGATGCTCTGAGCAGCCTCTCTCATTCAGCGCCACACTTGTGTTGGTAAAATAACTGCCAACTTCAAGTCTTCCACATCATTTTATGTGAGACTCAAAGTGAGGGTAACATCCCCCTTTCCTGTCAACTGCTTTTTTCCATCAAGATTGAGAGCAAGTGTGTTTGAAGGTTTAAAACAAAGCTATGTTTGAGTTTATCCAATCACAAAAAGCATCTGAAAAACGTCTGAGCTGGTGAAAAACACCCCCCTTTACATGCTCTGCTAACTCTGAAACGTCCGGATGGAATTTGAGCTCAGAACAAGCTTGAAGAATCACAGAACAAGTGGTAATTGTTTTCAGCAAGTCAGAAGTGCCTGAAATCCACGGACCCTTGACCGATGTAACGCCCTATTCCTCCAGAGCCCAGAGAACCAGTTTTTCACAGTGATTTTCCCCTTGACTCAGTTCTGCATCTGAACACTCCCAACTATGGTAGAGGTTATTTAAGGAACACGGAGTGGAGGATAGTGAAGGCACTTCTTGAATGGGAGCAAGGTATAAAATTAGGCTGATGAAATTCCGTGACTCCATTTGCGGTGGCTTCTCTAACGGCCAAGGAAGGTTATGGCGATACAGTTTTTATACTTGAGCAGTGGTATGACATGGTGCCCGAGCTTATGGCCTGTGGTTTATAGAGCATTAGAGCAAGAAGGACTGCACAGATCACTGGAACAATCTTCATTCTATACTTAAGGACACCTGAAGTCCACAGAAATGTCAAGGTCATTCCTGCTGTGTTTACTGTTCATATGTGGTGTTCACAGTTGACCTCTGGCAGGGGCTCAAGGTTTCTCTTTTCTCCTCCTTCCTCTTTGCTTTACTGCTCTCTGAGGTGGGTCACAGCCCAAGGAGGAAGAGACAGCAATGACGAGTTCCAGGCCACGAAATGTCCACATCTCTAGGGAAGGGGTTTCTTTTGCATTCCCCTCTCCTAAAAGTGTTTCTCTTCCTCTGGAAGCCTAGGGAATTGAGAGGGCCTCACATCTGTCTTCTCCCTTCTCTTCTTCCCCAAACCTTCCAGAAGTTGCTATCCAACCCAGAAGAGACCCGACATAATTGTTTATACCGGTTCCCTTCTGTGTGGTGGAAACCAGAGAACTCTTGTTTGTTGATTCTAGAAGGGTGTGTGTACGGGGGTGTGTAGAGGGGAATGGGCGTTGAGACCCTCCTCTCCTCAGCCAGGGCTGCATCTGAAGTTCAAGTTTTGGTTTTGGGGAAAGGAGGCACAGCAGGCCTTTGGTAAATAGTTTGGTTCCAGACCATCTAGGGCTCCGGAGGCTAGGCCACAATGGCTCTCTGTGGACCCCCCCCCCCCGTTTTTGCAGACTTTCACTGTTGAGGCCTGAGCCTCAGTGCCAGGACAGACTGACCTCAGCTGCAGTTTTCTGCTAACTGCAGCCCAGCCGGCAATAAAATACTGCCTTGCTTTGTCCTTGGTGCATGTCTTTCTTCCTGTGACCTTGTGGAGAGGAGTGACTGATTAAGGGAAGGTGACAATAGGATTGCAAGGGGGAGCTCCAAGCCTTTGTTCTGTCTTCTGATCCTGTCTCTGTTCCTCAGCATCCCATTTTGGCAAAACCTGTGCTAATCGTGCAGCTTAGTCCTTGTGAAGTATGACACTAGCAAATCTATGCAACACACGTTTTGAGTCAGGCACAATTTTGAAGGCTCTACATATAGTAACTCATTTAATCCTGTAACCCACCCTTGGTATGTGCTTCAAATCACCTTTTGACAATTGGGGACATTGAGGCACAGAGAGGTTGAGTGATTCATTCGAAGTCCTACAGCTCAGAAGCGGAGGAACTGGGATTCCAGTTCGGACAGTCTGACGCAGATCACACGCCGATGATCAGGATACACCACCTGCATGGGCAATAAACCGGACTGAGGATATCGGCACAGGGTACCTGATAAATGCTCGTGATAGTGGGGATTTTGTATTTGTATTTGGTGGCCACAGGAGTTTAAGTGACAGTCCAGAAGAGGTATAGCAAATTTTTTAGGGAATGGGAATTTCTACCCACCAGCTGTGTTGTACTAGCGTCAGGTCACAGGCGGGGAGAGAGCAGATGGCTGTGCTTGAGGTGCTCAGCTGAGGACAACTGAACCTTGATTAACACAATGCAAGGAGGAGGGGAGAGAGCACATTTCAGGACTCAGTAGCTGTTTATGTGCACCCACCCTCAGTTTAGTGGATGGAACACCTCGTAGTGAGAACAAAGAGATCTGGCCAATGACTGAACACGGAAAATTCATGATGAAGGAGGATTCTGGAGGAGATCCAGACTTGTGGCCTGTGGTAAACATAGAGTAGCTCTAGGCTCAGTTTTGACTCTTCATGTCGTATTAGTTGCCAGAATTTAAAAGCCCGAGAATACACATAAACTATGTATTTCCAGATTATTTTGCAAGATGGAAAGCTCTGGCAATATTGGGTACCCATTTTCACCTGTCCACAATTGCCTTCACTGGGTAGTGGCTTGTTTCCCACTTTAGAGAAGGCGTTGAAGATCCATTTTCCACAGGCCCTACCATTTCCTAGTGTCAGTCAAGTGACCTGCCTGTCCCTGTCATCATTTGAGCAGGAACCTCCTGCCTCACTTCACAAATGTGGACGTGGAGGGCTTAAGTAGTGGTTAACCAGAGCTAACGTGACTCTCATTTCTCAGTTGCTGTGTGAACATCTTCCCAATCATCCAGACTGTTTCGATGCCCAATTCCTTATGTCATAAAATAGCTACATGTCTTTACAACTTGGGCCATCTGGGCTTTGGATGGTATGGCTAGTTGATGAACACTGAACCCCTGAGATTGGTTTAATAACAAGAGTGCCAGGGGCACCTGGGTGGCTCATTGGGTTAAATGTACGACTTCGGCTCAGGTCATGATCTCAGAGTTCATGGGTTCAAGCCCCGTGTCAGGCTCTGTGCTGACAGCCTGGAGCCTGCTTCAGATTCTGTGTCTCCCTTCCTCCCTCCCTCCCTCCCTCTCTCTCCCTCTCTCTCTCTCCCTCTCTCTCCCTCCCCCCCCCTCTGCTCCTCCCCTGCTTACATTCTGTCTCTCTTAAAGATAAACAAACATTAAAAAAAAAAAGCGCCAGACATCAAAAATTTCACCCCTCTTATTTCTCATGAAGTCTTTTTGTTACTGTGGTAACAAATGACTTGAACCTTGAACCACAAGACTGGACAGTAAGGCAAGGCTACCTCCAGTGGGAAGGAGGGGACCTGCCCTCCAGAGCAGTGTTGGCGTGGTTACGGTCGCTGCTCGAAATGCCCTTCCCAAGAACATCCACCTTGGTGATGGGCTGGGTCCTTACCAGATAATTCCCAGGAAATGCTATGATTCTTTTGCTGAAATCCATCTGTCATTATTTCTCAAGGCCCTTGCAAATTTATATTCCTTTTAGACTTTCCCACGCTCATCCCCATGCCTGATCTGGAACCCTTCTCTTTGTACTCTATAACCTCTGCTACCAACGCTTGGAGTGGTGTCAGTAAACCCATGCTGTAAATGCACTGGTCTGTAGCAGAATCTGAATTTTTTAATCCCTGCTCAGATTTTTCCTTGGCTCACTTGCAAAAACATAAATTTTTTGTGTGTGTGTGTGTGAAAGTTTTTCACAGTCAGCCGGATCTGAGTTTGCTCTCTCCTCTGTCACTTTTATAGGCCTCAGGAAGGTTGTGTAACCTTTCTGACCCTGACTTAGAGAAGAAAGATGGAGCCTGTGAGATGGGAATGACTACTACCTTGTGCCACGGCTCTGATGAGTAAATAAGGAATGTGAAGTATCTACCACAGTCTCTGGCGCCTCGATGGGTTCACAAATTTTAGTTCACTACATCTTTTATGACCCTTTTTGGGAGCTGATAGGGTCTAGTTGATTCAGGATTAAATAGTTTTGGCATCATGAGTGATTCTCTGGGAAATCACGAGAGTGGTTTCCCAGAGGACAAAAACACTTAGGGCAAGTATTGCTTCTGTGGTCGGAGGCAGGTCCTGGGGTGGAGGAATTCTAAGTATTGGGGAACAGAGAACAAGATGGAATTTTTACTAGTAATAAAGGAAAGGAGCCGGTCGGGGGGAAGCCCTTGCTTTCCTTTGTCTCTCCTCAGAAGGGCACCAACTTACTCTTCAGAGTGGACACTCAATAAAATGTTGTTGACTGACAGATGGTGGGATGTTATAGAAGGTTTGCCGGGCAGGGAATATAATATTAATATCCATGTAATGTTTTTATGTTTTAATTTTGGTGGAGGAAGCCTTGAAGCCTGGGGCAAAAGCTAGTATTTTCATTTGCTTCACCTGAAGTTATATTGGCAGGGGCCCTCAGGGTAAAGAAGACAAGGCTTAGGTTTGGGAATGGGGAAGGATATGAGGAAGTTGTAATAAAATATATAAGTGCGAGAGCTTGCGGAATAAATACAAATGAATTTCGGTGAAAGAATAGAAGGATATGGCATAAAGATGTTTTGAGGGGGAAAAAAATACACCCGTAGGGTAGGCTTTGCTGAATTGGAGAGAGAATGTTAAAAAAAGTAATGAAGAACTTTTAATATCCTGGAGCTCCCTAGGAGGGGCACAGATATTGTTGTTTTACGTTGATTGAGAGCCCACCACGGACAGGCTGCTGGCATTTGCTTGAAAATCTAATGTATGAAAATGTGGTTGTGGGAAAGGATAAACCTAACATGTGGAGGGGAAGGTGAATTTTGCTAGGACTTGTGCGGGGAAACAGATAAAGGGATGATTATGTGATTGGTGAGGTCTTAATAAAAATCATTTGTAAATCAGCCAAGCAACCGGCAAACCCTATCATAATCATGACCTTATCGAAAGCAAACAGGAGGCAGAGTTCTCAGGAAAGGGATTTGCAGTTTTCAAGATAGGAAGAAAGACTTCTTGGTGGCATTAATATACACTGAGGATATCCACATCTTGTGTTCATCAGAAATTTGTCAGGAAGAGTCCCACTCAAGGTGTAAACATACTCATTAAAAATGAACCTATCTAGTGATTCTTTGCCACCATATGACCCCTGTTAAAATTCACTAATAGCTGTCTTTGAACAACAAGGGTAAACGCTCATAACTGCCTACGACCAGACAACGACAACACTTGTCTTCAGTATCATCCCCTGATGCTGACAGCCGTGACTTAAATAGGATACAGAAATGAAAACAAACCCACCAACCCTGACACCATGAGCTGAAGGTTGGTCGATTTTAGCCACACCACGCTCAAAGTCACGAGAAATTAAACCATGAGGAATTGATAACAAAGATGGGCTAATGTGGGATTTTGAATCTGACCGTAGGAAGAGATTTCCTCTAGGTTGACTGAGTTCAGCTCCTGCGTGTGGTGTTGGGAACCCTTCTGCAGCATCTCTGGGAGGGAGTCTGTTTCCTCAAGCGGAATTGGGCTGGTCTGACTGTTACCTAGCTTTTTTTTTTTTTTTTTTTTTTTTTTTTGCATCAATTTGAAGTCCACATTTCACTTCTATATATTCAAGAATATTCTAGAATGAGTCCTCTTCATATATTTAGTTGAAAGCAACTTTTTTTTTTTTTAACTTGGAAACGAAACTATTTTCTTCATGTATTTCTACTGTAACATGCACGCTTCTTGTCACTCTTTGCTGCCTTGTATTAGTATCTGTCAGACTGGGCTTGGCCTGGTAAGAAGAAACCCCATACCAATTTCACTCAGAAATTTTATTTCTTCTATGTAATTTGGCTACTTGTGTTGCCTTTTGAGGGCAAATCTATGTACCCAGGGTAGGCAGAAGAATAATTCTATGTTATGGAACAAAAGAACAATGTCACATGTTCAGTGGACATTAAGCTATTTTCTTTTTCTCTTTTCCCTGGATTGACAGAGTTTGCTGGATATAGATTTTTACCTCCCTCTTTAGTAACACTATGAGTTTGTGTTTACATAGTGTGTTAGACTTTTCACATCTACCAGGGCCCTTGCCTCCGCTGTCCCCTCTCCCTGAAGGGTCCTTCCCCTAGATATATTTGTGGCTGCTTCCCTCACATTTTCTAGTCCTTTATTCAGATGTCACCTGTGCAGTAAGGCCCTCCTCCAGCACTCCATCTAAAATTGTACAGTGAACAAACAGAAACCTTCAAAATAACTTCTGCTAAACATTCACATTACTTGCCCCCATTTTAAGCACATACCACTAGCATACTCCATATTTGCATTTATACACCTTGCTTATTCTGTGTGTCCCCATTAGAATAAGAAGTTCCATGAGGAGCAGAGTCTTTTTATTCGTAGCTGTATTCTCAGTTCTTAGAACCATGCCTAACACATATACATCCTCCAAAAACGTTGAATGAAGCTTTGTAACTGACTGATATTCTTGGGGCAAGGAAGTTGGCAAGTGGTGGAAGGGTCCCCTTCCTGGTAGGTTCTTGTGTCTTGGGGCATATGAAGGGACAGGTTTGGTGGAAGCCTAGGTTCATTTCACTGGGATGTTTGGTCCTAGATACGAAGATTTGCACAATCCATTTAGCCTGTGGCTGGAATGTTGGTGGAGGCTCCGATGTGGGCACTGATCCCCCTCAACTGCTCCATGTGCCCCTGTCTCCCCTCTGTGGATCTCCTCTGTCACCCTTCTGCCACAGGGAAGCTTCCAGCTTCTTCTCTGTTTCTTCAGGAGATGTCCAGGTTTGGATGGGTGAGAAGCTACACTTTGCTGAAGGATTCTTGGTTATCTGAGTTGGAAACCAGTAAACATGATAACATTTTTGTAGACAAAGAGGTGCTGTGCTCGTGGTGCTTGTGCTGAGGATGCCCAGCTGATTAAACTTGGTAATCACAGGGTAGACCTTTGAAGCAGGAGTGAACGTGGTGAATATTCGGGCATCTTCAAAGGAGGCCATAGGAAATACAACATGGTGGACACTCTGCCCTACTTGGAAGAATGGAGGTAGATTTCATGGTGGCCATTATGGACTAAGGTACTCAAGTTGACACTTTGAGGAACGACTCTTCTATCACTAGGGCCATTTATTTGAGGGGTGAGGAATTTGAGGAAAAGGCAAAGGACAAGAGGCAGCGCAATGTATTAGTTTGCTGGAGCTGCCGTTACAAATTGCGACAAATTAGTTGGCTTCAAATAACGGAAATTTATCTTCTCACAGCTGTGAAGACTGGAAGTCTGTGGTCGAGGTGTCTCGACCAACTTGAGTCGGTTCCTGTTCAGGGCTTTGAGGGATAATCTATCCCAGGCTCCTCATGTAGCTTCTGGGGATTGTTGGTGATCTTTGGTGTTCCTTGGCTTTCCTTGGCTTTTCCTGGATCTCTGCTGCTTCCCATGGCATTCTCCCCATGTATATGTCTATGTCCAAATTCTCCTTTTTTATAAGGACACCAGTCCTGTTAGATTAGGGGCTCACTCTATACCAGAATTTCCCTGGAACACGCTTCAAGCCAATTATACACAATTTTGGCACAGACCCATTGTGGGTATTTTGTATATGTGTGAAAGGATTCTCGGTTCACCTTCAGCTTTCAGGTACAGAACACTCAGTACGCTGATTTATGCAGTGCTCAATTATATAATCCATAGCCTCCTAAAGTACTGTGTATAGAAATTTGTTATTTATGCCTCTGTAAGCATTTACATAAAAACAATTCATTCTCAAATTATGCTGTTATCTTTCTTATCACAGTGCTGCATGACTGTAACCTCCTGACCAGGCTCACGTGTCCTAAGTTAGGGAATCCTGCGAACTTTCCACATTGTAGGTATGTTTTGAAGATTAACTTTAAGTTGGTGAATGCCTTTTTTTTATTTTTTACATCATTCACTTCCCCCCTTATTTATTCTTCATTTATATGTCATTCAACAAACTTTTAATGAATCCTTATCAATAAGCAAAGACAAGCAAAGATTTCGTTCCTTAGAGCATCGGCTGGGTGGAGTGAGACACATGTAAACGTTTAGTGAAGTGCTGGACATTAAGGAAAAAATAGGCCAAGTCTTCAAGAGGAAGAACTGCTCCTAATTGCTCTGAAATCGTACTTTATCCTGATCTGGGGGAACTCAAAAGTTTTTAAAGGAAGGTGTAGGTTCTGTTGCTGTCAACAATCTCCTCCCTTCTGAGAATTCCAGCAAACCACAGAGTGAGAATTGGGGCTCTTGGTTCTAGACAATGACATGGAGCCTTCCACAGGAGCCTTTGAGCCATCCTGGGCAATTCTTTTTTTTTCTTTTAATTATTTTTAATGTTTATTTTTGAGAGAGAGAGAGAGAGAGATAGAGAGATAGAGAGATAGAGAGATAGATACAGAGTGTGAGTAGGGGAGGGGCAGAGAGAGAAGGAAACATAGAATCCGAAGCAGGCTCTGGGCTCTGAGCTGTCAGCATGGAGCCCGATGTGGGGCTCAAACCCATGAACCGTGAGATCATGACCTGAGCTGATGTCGGACACTTAACCGACTGAGCCACCCAGGTGCACCTATCCTGGGCAACCTTGACTGGAGACCTTGATTTTATACATCCAAAAAATTCCTACATCGAAGATACCATGACATCTAAGTGAAACATCATGATTTTAAATAATTTACATTTACCAGACTTAGACACAGTGCATCACGAGGCCTCATGAGGCCAGATTCATTTAGTGCAAAGGACGGCATTGTTCAGAGTTAGAATGCCAGGTCTTTACTCATCTTACACCTTTTTTTAAATATATTTTTTAATATTTATTTTTGAGAGAGAGACAGTGTGAGCAGGGGAGGGGTAGAGAGAGAGGGAGACACAGAACTCAAAGCCAACTCTGGGCTCCAGGCTCCATGGTGTCAGCACCGAGCCCAAGGCAGGGCTCGAACCCATGAACTGTGCAATCATGACCTGAGCTGAAATCAGATGCTTAACTCACTGAGCCACCAGGAACCCCTCATCTAGTCTTATGAGGGGTGAATGAAAGAAGGGGTATGGCTGCTCACAGGACAGTGCCGGGAGAGGTGGCAACAGGGGGCAGGCAGTTCTCTTTTTATGTCATTTTTACACACGCTGATGCTCCCGGTTATGTTCGTGTTCGTGTCAAGTCATTACCATCATTTGACACCTTAATTAGCAGTTAATATTCTAGCAGGAGTAACTGATGAAGTGTGAGAGGTGAAGGAAGGACAAAGGGGTAGTGAGGGTTGTGGTGAGGCTGGGAAAAATGCCTTGAAGGAAGAGGGGAGTATAGATAGCCTGGGGAGGGGGAGGGGTCTTGATAGAGGATGCAGAAGGCACTGTTTTGGTTTTCCTTTTGTTTTGCTACTTGAAGTTTTTGTCATTTTAGGGGTTGCTAACTTGATCTTCTCTTTTAGGAAGTGGAAAAGTAGGATTTTCTATAAATTTGAGGGTGATAATACAGCCTTCCCAATGAATGCTGGCTCCCCTGTCTATTTTATCAACAACAGGAAGTTCAGCCTCTCCCTCTCCTGTGAATTCGTGCAGGGGCTACGGGTGGGCGGGCGTTGGCTCAGTGGAAGGCATGGGAGTGAGGAATGTGGTCCTGTTGGGTCATTTGATGCTATCTTTCCCCAATATGAAACTGCCAGTCTACTCTTGCTATTTCTCAGGCTGCCACATGGTGTCATTGTTGGGGTTGAGTCCTGCCCAGTGCCCAATTTGCTGGTCCATCCGTCATGCCCTGGAGATGGTCTTTAAGGCTCTGTCTCATTCCTATATCTTACAACTACTGTGACGGAGGTTGTTGGCATATGGGTTATGGGTTGTGCTTTTTATTGGGTGAAAAGAAACAGAGATAGGGCTGAAGGGGTTAGGTAGGAATGTGGTTTCATCGCTAGTAAATTTGATAAGGAGACAACCCTAGGAGGAATAAATATTGACAACAGCAGAAACTGCCCATAAATTATCCATGGGGTCAGGTTGGATGTATCTTTGAATTATTCACTGGGATCATACAGGCAGTTTAGATACACACACACACACACACACACACACAAGCTCCTGTTGCTGTGTGCAGTTAGAATCCTCTCCCTATTTGTGGGGCTAAGATTTGATCGGTGCAGGAGCAAATCAGGGAAGTTATCTGGGATATAAGGCCAATGGAGCCGGAAAAGCTAGTTACCCTATTACCTTGGTTTTGATGAGTTAAATGACCACTAAAATGTGACCTAAGTCCTAAAATGTCTCAGCTTTTGTTCATGTGATAACCTGAGGAAGGACACAGTGCCCTTAGAGGGGGCAAGCTATTTCACCGTGACACATATCTGCTTGTCCTCTATCCCATGAATTCACTGATCACACATACTTTTTCCTACTTGTGCTTCTTGTTCCTAGAAAAGGACCTATATATAAAGACATTAAAAGAAATGTGTAAATGACTGATAATACTTAGTGCCTTTCCTATTTTAGGCACCTCAACTTGAAGAGTGGCCGTCCTTTTACGGCAAATAATGTGATTAACTTTGGAATTTCAGGTAGACATTAAATCATTATGATATATTAACCTCCTGAAGGGAGCCCCGCTCAAGACTTGGGCCTTGTAACGATGTCTTCAATTTCTCTATGCTGAGATCCTACAAACTAATCTGCAGCCTCCCAACTGATAGCATGAAGATTGGCTGCAAGTCTCTGAAACAATTAAATATATTTTACCACTTGGCACTTGTGTTTATATTATTTAGATCTCGCTCTCACTAAGTTTTCATTCTTTTCCAAATAGGATTCTCAGCATTTGAAACTACAAGTTAGGTGAGTAGAAATGGTTGAGTGGACAAGTTGACTTTATATATATAGTTTTTAAACTCAGTCCTTCAGATAGAAGTATTCGTTTCAGGTATGAGCAAGCAAAAAAAAGTCATCAAATCTGTGTCACAAAAGGTTATGACCTCCTTTACGCAAAACTTATTTTTAAAAGATATCATGCCTTTCTATGTCTTTGCTTATGGAAGCCCCCCTCCCCCCTTACAATAGTTATTTTAAATCAATAAATCTTTGGCCTATCAGTCCTCGGTCTTTTTTTGGTTTTATTTTCTCCTAACGGCCCACATCCCACTTATTTTAGGTATGCTTCTGTGCCTGAATTCTCTTTTAAATGCCTTGACTTGTAGGCATTGACCCTGAGGGAATCTCCTGATACGTTGTTCTCTGTTCCCTCCTATTGCCATCCAGCAGGGAGTTCACAAAAGGGCATGAAATGCTCTTCCCATGATGCACTGATGACAATTCAGTTTCTAGGAGCTGGGAAATATCAATAAATAGACCGTGCTTCAGCCATCTCCCAGTGGAATTTTAAAGGCGTTATTATGACAATAGTACCGTAAGCAGGGCAGTGTATTGGTGCAGGGAAGTGCCAGCCCCGGAGAGTGAGGGCCCCGGTCAGGGCTGCAGGCTGGGTGTTGCGGGTTGCCTCAGGAAGAGCATCCTAGCCGTGGCTGAGTGTTGACCCAGCTCCAGATTCATCGCTGAGATCAGCTGTGCTCTGTGCACTGCTGAGAGTCACTTTGGCCTGTCTGAAGGAGGCAGCTGTTGTAAATTCTAAGTGCGGATCCAGGGGATAATTCTTGGCTTTCATCATGCTGTGAAGGCTTCAGCAATTAATTTCTTCGGTTCTTCTTGCAGCCAAGGGCTCTCCACATTATTCATCTCTTTGGGCAAAAGCCATTGGTGGCTTCTGAGTTATTTTCTCATTAGGTTTAGGGTGGGAATTACCTGACTGTGGATGGCTGGCACTTGTAGTTCATTTTGTGGGTGGATTATGACCGGGTAGGACCTCAGCAGTAACTGCATTTGTCTTAAGCTCCCAAGGCATAGAGTTCAGCATGGCATTTCCATTTGACATGAAGATAGCAGCTTGGCATTTTCAAATCCAGAGACACAACTTCCTGATGGTTTCACCTCTGCGAGTGGCTGGTTTCCCTGTGTGCCCATGATAAGACCCAAATAGTTTCACGAGAGGGCCAGACCTGGGCTTTTATTTCTGTTACTTTATAGGAAAACAAAAACAAAATGAACAAGCCCCACCGAACACTAACATTTCCCGTTGGGAGATTTAACACTTGAACAAAAATGGAGTCTGAAAGAACCCTGGGTGTTTAGCAAGCCACAGGGGAGAGACTGTGGAGGGCAGAGGTTGGGATTTAGTCCCCAGGGGTCTGTCTCAAGTCTCAAGTGTTCAGAGACTTCAGAGGACAAAGATGGGGTCTCTGCAGGACCCTTCAGCATGGTCCCCCTGGTTATTTGTTTGTGGTTTTGTGTGTGGGGAGGGCTGATAAATTCGCTTCACGGCACAGAGCTGTGATTTAACTGTCGTATTTTCTCTGTTCAGCAACGTTCCCTTTTCTGTGTCTTTGCCAGGCCCATATTGCTTCCAGATCAGCAGGCAAAGAACACAGACACCGCTTAATGAGAGGGATGCTTGGAGCCCTTCACAGTCTCATAGAAACAAGTAGATTGGGAGGTGGGAGAAGAGAGGAGTTGCATTCGTTTGGTCAGAGTGTGGCCTGTTTCTCAGGAGACCAGCTGGAGTGTCTTGCAACCCCAAGGCATGGAAGCTGGGGCCCTTTCCTCCTCCCAGAGAGGTATAATGAAGGGATGCTGGCTTGCTGGGGACACCATGAAGTGAGCCCAGTTGGTTTTGAGTGTCCTTTGTCTTCTCTGTGATTAGAAACTCACTTCATGGTATTTCGCCTGGTCTTCACACAGGACATGGCAGAGCAGGCACTGAGTAAATATTCAGCGAACAAACGAATGAATAAACGACTGGGAATCCATCATTTTTGGTGCCCTCCTTTTGCAACGCAACTCACTCTGGTTTCTGCTCTTCTTTTGCCTCTGTAGCAAAATTTCCCTGCCTGCTGTTCCACCACTGCTGAAGTGGTCGTCTCATTGGAATGTAATCTGAACAACTCCTTCTCTCTGAGGTATAATCGTAGCTAATGAATAATTTAATGTGCTACCCTCGAAGGGTTATGCACATTTTAACAGGTGACAGGTAACTGGAGACAGAGTAAATAATGAGAATAGATTCATAATAATGGTGGAATTTTAAGTTGATTGCAGGGCACTGTCTTGAGTCTGGAGGGGGACATTTCTGTGAATTCCCTCACACCACATCACGTAGGGAAGTCCCACATCTTCTTTGCTATGATTTTGTTCCCAGATAGAATCATAGATGATCTGACCGAGGTTATTGATCCCCGAAGTGTCTGCGTCCCTCCAAAGGCGTGTCTTTACATCTCAGTGCAGGACAAGAATTGAGATCTTCCAAATTCTAGCCCGGTCTCGGGCTGTGTTGGGAGCCTGAGGGAGAAGAACACAGTATTGGGAAACATAGACAGGTTCACCGCATATTCAGATTTTTTTTTTTTTTTCCAATCAAACAAAATGTGCATGGGCTCAATGTGTCTGGAAAATAACTTGCAGCTCTGTCAGCCTCTTTTTACGGAAGGCATGTATTGAACGCAAAGTCATAACCATCAGATCTTCGTTGGTGGGAGGGAACGAAGGGGCTGGCTCCTTCTTGGCATTCCTTCTTGAGCCACTGGCTGATGAGACAACTTGGCCAAGTGCGCTCAGCCAGTAGCCAGACGGCCTCCCGGTTCCTAGCTCCGCTCACCATTGTCCTGCACGCCCCCGTTGTCCCAGTTCAAAAGCAGAGCTTAGTCTGAGTCAGTCTCCTCAGTAGGGCTGTGGGGAATGTGGGTGTCAGCAGCCTGGTCTTGCAGAGACTCTGAACAATACCAGGTATTTTGTAGCAGGTATGTGCCGAGTGTTCTTCTCTCACTGTCTGCATTTGGGGCATTCAGCATATAATCCTACAATTAGTTCATTAAAAAAAATAAAAACGACTTGCAGGTCACCTTTAAAACAAAGGGAGAAGCAATTCTGAATTTAGCCATTTTTCATTTTTGACACCTAGCACCATCTCAAGCTCTGCAGTTACAAATAATGCTGGTGGGGAACGGACCCTCTCTGTACATCTGAGGAGCGAAGGGCTATACATTATGAATTGAACAAGGATAAAGGAATTGGCTGTGTAGTGCAAGAGATTTTGGGTGCATTAATCAGCTCATCTCTGCTAGAGTGAGAACCATTTTAAAAAATGGGTTTTGAACAGAATGCAAACAATTTGTGCGATTCAAGCCTGCTTGATACACGGTGGATGTATGAGGGCAAGGGGAAGATGTGAAATCACGAGGAGGAAGGCCTTGAGGGAGTTCCTCAGGGTAAAATAAGGCAAAGGAAAGAAACAGAGCTTGGAAGAGGCACCAAGATGGCATGCGGTCCTGCTTATATTTCCGCAGCGCTTGGTGCATTGATTCATTTACTCATTTCGCAGGCAGCCATTAGGTGCCAGCCACGTGTCAGCCCTGACCCCACCAACTCATATTCTAGGGGAGAAGACAGACACCTCAGAGTTCCAACAGGACTTGCTATAATGGGGGTGCACAGAAGGAAGCACTATCAGTTAGGAACGTTTTCCTGTACAAATGACAGGAAATGCTGTTAACAGTGGCTTAGAGTTTGATATTTCTCACATAACCAGAAGTCTAGAAGGAGGCAGCTGCTGTGTGGGTTTGCCACCTCAGTGACACAAGGGCTGGTATTTCTGTTATTATCCTGGGCTCTCCCTCAGGGTTTCAAGATGGCAACCATAGCTCTTTTGGGGGGGCGGGGGTAAAGAGATGCCAGTGGTGGTTAGCTTGTTCATCATTGGAAACTGTTTCTATAAGCCCCAAGGGAGACTTCTATGGACTTCTCATAGGCCCAGACTGTGTCATATGCCCCCCCTCCCCCGCCACCCCGTCCACCTTTTACTAGCTGCAAGGGGAACAGAGAAAATGAGAACATAGCTTTTCTACATCTGTCTTCTAAGCCTTGCTCTCTACACTAAGAGCTGACAGATAAGACATCAACAGCTTCCTTACTTCTGGGTTTAGTGAATGGGCAGCACAAGACAGAAGAAGGGAAGGATGAGGTCTTACTTGGGATATCTATGCCCTTGACTTTGACCCTGTGGGGCTGCAGTAGGCAGGCTACATTTTGAAGCTACTGTCAGGCCGACCTTCCCTTGACTGGTAATGGCCAGCTCCCTTATCCTTTCAGGTTTAGAGGTGCCCTGCTATTGCCAGTACCTCCCCCGATTCCCTCCCCAAGCATGTACTACAATATTCAGTTGGCTTTCGGGGAGCCTGGGTGGCTCAGCCGTTTGAGCGTCCGACTTTGGCTCAGGTCATGATCTCACGGTTTGTGAGTTTGAGCCCCACGTCGAGCTCTGTGCTGACAGCTCAGAGCCTGGAGCCTGCTTCCGATTCTGTGTCTCCCTCTCTCTCTGCCCCTCCCCCAGTCACAGTCTGTCTCTCTCCTTCAAAAGTAAATAAACATTAAAAATTTTTTTTTTTAAATATTCAGTTGGCTCTTTTTATTGCCTCTCCTTTGTAAATAGTCCCTTTTCAAATTACCTAATTTGAATGTGCCATCTCTTTCCTCTGTGCCCCCTGACTGATATAATAGTAGGGGTTGGGAATGCTTCTTTAGCCAACCAGCATTATCTGTCAGAGGGACATAATGCTCAGAGGGCAGGTAGGGAAGGGTGAAAAGGGTGCCAGAGAGAGTTCACAGAGGAGCTGAGGTAAATTTCAGTGAACAGGTAGGATTTCATCAGGTAGAGGAGGGGTGGGAGATGGAGAGAATAGAGGATGGAGAACCTTCTAGCAAGAGTAATTGACATGTACAAAGAAACTATGGAAATGTGAGGGAGCATGGGGATAGTTGAGCAATAGTTGTGGACAGCAGAGAGAGGACTCTGAAATGTGGAATGGAGGAGCGTGTGTCATGGAAGCCAGCCGGCCAAGGTGTTGGGAGTTTTATCCTGGGGGAGATGGGGTGCTCTTAAATAATATGAAGGAGAATGCGGCTTAAACGGTGTTTTACCAAAAACATTTTGGTGACACCATGGAGGATTATTAGAGTGGGTTGAGAAAACATCTGGGAGAGGCTTAGGAAGTTTCCACAAATTTTCTTCATGACATAATAAAATCCCGAATGAAGGAGAGCCGTCCCTCATGACCTTCCCCTCAAATTAAACCCTCCCCTCAGAACAGTTACTACACAGCCCTGTTATATTCTGCATCACAGAGTATTATGGTATTCTAATATTATATTATTATAATAGAGTACTATAGTTCACTACATTATTGACTTTTCCACTTATCTCTACAACTCCATGGGGACAGGGACCATGTCTCAAATTATCTTTGTATTCCCAGTGCATAGCATGGGGCCTGGCACACAATAAGCATCCAATAATTGTCTGTTGAATTGAATGTGGGAAGTGGGATTTTCATCTACTGGTACAGACCTACTTTACATGCAAAGTGGTTACCTGTGATGAGTCTAGTATGGCTTGATTCTCATATCCGACAGCTACTCTCTTTCTGATGGAAAGGCAGAAGGGAAAAAAAGGAGGAAGGGAGGGAGGGAAAACGTAAGCACTATGGAAGGAAGGCAGCATCAGCAAAGTCTGCTTTTCTGAATGATGTGGATGAGAACAGAGAGGCAGTGATGGGGCAGTGAACAAGCCGGTACATAGACCTTTACCGCACATGACACCAAAAAGTCTGAAGCCAAAAGGAACAGAAGCCAAATGCTCCTTTGTTTCGTGCAGTGGAAGGGGGAGAAATAGACCAGGTAACAACAATGTGTGTCTTGATTGTTTGCACAACGGCTAAGTTATTCTTGCACGGGCTCAGGATTGCTGCCCGGGAGAAGTCCTTTCCAAAACCACAAGGCTGCACCTGATTCAGAGCCATGCCCAGAAATCACCTGCAATCTGCAATAAGAGCTGCCCCCTTCAGTGATCTGGCAGGGGATGCAGGGCCCTCCTCTGACCCATTACCTTGATGACGTTGAAAAGTACAACTGGATAAGATGCATCCCTTGGCAAAAGTGGGTAGGGGAGGAAATAAAATAAGAAATCTTGGAGGGTGACTTGAAGATAGTTCTTGAGAATTATGAAAAATGTAGCCACAGATGAGAAAGAAACTCAAAATGTCAATAAAAATGTAACTAACTTGAGAATATACTAGAAAAAGTGTCAGAGAACAGGTAAGCCTATCTTTAAATCATGTCTTTAAGACCTGTAAAGTTGTGTTGGCTGGGATAGGGTCTTAAGACCTCAAAAGAAAATCTTTCAATAGTTTCAAGCACCTATTCTAAGCCAGGTGATTGCCATATATATCACCTCATTTAAAATCTTACAAAGCTCAGAAGTAGACGTTCCTTATCTTCAAGATGAGGAAACTGAGGCTTAGGAAGCTTGAGTAACCTGCCCACTGTCTCACAGAATGTGACGGAACCTAGGATTTGACCTCAGTTTGTCTGATGTCAGTGACTGTGAACTTCAACCAAGATGCTGTTCTTGCAATACTTGTATCAGCTTTTCTGTATTTTCTCCCTTGACCCATATTCTGTTTTTCAGTATTGTTCCAGATGTTTGATTCTGTGAGGGGTTAATTCTCACTCCCAGTGAAGGTTTTGGTTGTGAAATTGCATACAGGGTCTTAATCCTTTCTTGCGGAAGAAGATGGAGATCATTATGGCTCTTGGGTTAACCTTTGAAGTAACACATGGATTTTCTTTCTCTCAGGCTTTCTCTGTAGGTTAGATGATTTACTGTGTATTTGTCCTAGGAAGTATATGTTTCAGAAATAGTGTGTGGCCATTCTCCCTGGCTTATGCTTGTATTCACCTTATTTTGCTCTTCACTGAAAGCAGGTGACTCATCTCGGACGCGTTGTACTCTGAGTGTTAGCAGAAGCCCCAGTAGGTCGTGGTAAGTGCATCTGTTCCTTGCTCTTTATCAGGAGTGAACTTGGAGCCTTGAGAAGCCGACATGTGCTCATTAGCAGTCAGACAGGAGTTTCTTATTTCTTTTGGGTGCTGAAATGGGGAATTTTTTGCTGATGTTAATCTGGTGTGCACCATCTCAGGGAGGCGGCCGCCATGGCTGGCAGTGCTAAGCCCTTCCGTGTGTGAACAAAAGCTCCTTGGGAGAACAGCATCTCTGGCTAGGGAGGCAACAAATTCTTTCTTTTTTAATTTTTAAAAAATTTTTAAAAATGTTTATTTATTTTTGAGAGAGAGAGCATGAGAGCAGGGGAGAGGCAGAGAGAGAGGGAGACACAGAATCTGAAACAGACTCCAGGCTCCGAGCTGTTAACACAGAGCCCAATGCAGGGCTCGAACCCACAAACTGCGAGATCATGACCTGAGCCGAAGTTGGATGCTCAACCGACTGAGCCACCCAGGCACCCCAGGGAGGCAACAATTTCTCTGTTTGACCGGAGTAGCTCTTTCTTCTGGTGCTTTGGTCATGGGCAGTTTTGCATCTCTTGGTGGAGGTAATGCCTTGCATACCACGCTCCTTTGCCTGCCCTTTGGCAATGTGCTCTTTTGTCCTCAAGGGCCCTCTGCCATATTGTCTTCAGTCTGAGATCTGAGTTATAAGGTGGAATTCAGGTTGTCAGCAACTCTAAACCTAAGGCCTGGGGAATTTCTTTTTTTTTTTTTTTTTAATTTTTTTTTTTAAACGTTTTATTTTATTTTTGAGACAGAGACAGAGCATGAACGGGGGAGGGGCAGAGAGAGAGAGGGAGACACAGAATCAGAAGCAGGCTCCAGGCTTTGAGCCATCAGCCCAGAGCCCGACGCGGGGCTCGAACTCACGGACCGTGAGATCGTGACCTGAGCTGAAGTCGGACGCTTAACCGACTGAGCCACCCAGGCGCCCCCTGGGGAATTTCTTTCGAAGGCTGGGAGTAGTCTTTGCAGTATTAATTTCATCAGGCGATCCATTCCTTAGTATTTGGTACGTTATTTGGTTATGGGCTTCTTTTCTTTCCTGTTATTTATCTACAACCCTGGATCTGGCGTAGGGATAACTAGGGTGTAGCAAGAAGTGGATACGTGTTTGCTGAATAAATGGCCCCACCGGACAAGCCATTCTCCTTCCCTTCTTTTGTTTCCTCACTTGTTGAAAACGGTTGCTGCCCCCAGGTTGTGTCAGCAAGACTCTGGGGACAGATGTTTGCTGGGTGGTCGGGTACTGCAAAGGGCCAGCAAGTGGAATCGGCTGTGTGCAGACTGGGACTGTACATGAGAACTGAGCAGCAGGGGAAACCGAGAGCCATGAAGGCTACATGCCCATCTTCTTTCATCTTCACACCCAAACTCCCAAGGCTTTCAGGAGGATCGTGGATTTCCCATAGTCTAGAAAATGGGGGGGGGGCACCCGGGTGGTTCAGTTGGTGGTACATCTACCTTCGGCTCAGGTCATGATCTCGCGGTTCGTGCGTTCGAGCCCGCATTGGGCTCTGTGCTGACAGCTCGGAGCCTGGAGCCTGCTTCCGATTCTGTGTCTCTCTCTCTCTCTCTGTCCCTCCTCTGCTCATACTCTGTCTCTCTCTCTCCTTGAAAAATAAACATTAAAAAAAAAAAAAAAAGAAAATGGGGATTTAACCAATCCTGCTGAAACCTTAATAAGGTGATCCTGAAAGCTCAAGCAAATTCAGACAGCTGACATTTGGTTTGCAACTAATCTCAGAGAATGAAGCATTGTTTTGACTCCAAAGGCATTTCCCTTCTGCAAGCCCTAGGTTTGTGTTGTTGTTGTTGTTGTTATTGTTTTGGTTTCTTTTGGTTTGGTGGAGAGGAAAAGAAAGTCATACAAGTACTAAGATAGGGTACAACTTGCTGAACCCAAAAGCAACCAAACAGCCACATGGTGGCTTAAAGAATTGGAAAACGGAAGCTAAATACATAGAGGGAATACCCACTGGTGCAAGTTCAAGTTTAGCAAAACAGTGGCCCTAAGGGGGAAAACATCACTTCCCTAATTATTCTAAGCCTTTATGAGTGAACCACTCTTTACATCAGGGGGCCTGTTACTTCACCCTCATTCTCCTTTATTCTCTTGCTTCCCGGTCCTGGATTAAATTCGAATTGATAAAATGTCTTTGCTGGCCACATTACTGTAGTAAACAAGGAACTGTCTGCAGTCAGGATACACTCTTAGTCTTTTAGAAAAACAAGCAGGAAAGATGATGAAAACTGTTTGGAAACCAAAGGGGGAAAAGAAAGGAAGAAATAAAAGTAATAAGAATGTATTCCTGCAGGCCATCTGCGAACTAGAAGGGGAAAACCCCCAAAGACCCCCGGTTTTGATTCATACCTTCAGAGACGTTTCCTTAATGACTGCTCTTTTGTGTTGCCAAAGCAATGCTCATTTATCAGTCTGTGGTTTAATCCAAACCTATCAGGATAAAAATTCAAGGAGGGTGAAGGTTAAATGACAGACAGCCCGACTTTGAAACTCTAGAGTTGATAAATGTCTACAGAACTTGACTGAAAGGCTAAGAGGGAAAATTCTCTCTCTTCGGAGCTATGGGAAACAAAGTGCTGCTTGGCTGGGAGGGTGTGAATGGAGGGTGACTCTGATTCAGATGCCAGGAGCACCTTTTATTCTAACACTATGTTCAATTGCTGGGTAAGTCAGAGGGAAATTCTGAACTGTCTCTTCTATGTATCAGTGCTGATAAATTTGTGGCAGTAAGTGTATTGTAGCTCAAAGCTAAGGGATTGGTCACGGAGATAGAGGTTTTAATAAAATAGTAAGTCGTCTCTAGCACTATTGCCTTGCCAGCCTCCTCCTTCTCACCTGGACCCTCTTTCTTTCTGACTCCCAGGATGCTGGATGGATCTTATCACTTCCTCCTCCTCCTTTCTCCAATGTGTTTAGTTTCTTCTCTCCATAGTGCCTTTGTCTACATACTACGATAACTGGCATGTAGTAGGTGCTCAAAAAACATTTGCACTTCTGTATTTGAAGCCATTCTTATCAAACTGGGTTGACTCTGGCATATGGCACATTGATGGCGGACACAGCCCTTCCCTGCCCGCAAAGTGTGGTGTAGTGGTTAAGAGCTCCATTCTGGAATCAAACTCAAAGTGTTCTCTAATACGTTACTTGACTCTCTTGGCTGTGTTTCCTCCATTTATAATAGTGCCTACCTCATGGGGTCATTATGAAGATTAACTGAGTTTCTATTTTTAAAAGTGCTTAGAAGAAAAAAAATGATTTTTCTGGGAGAAATGGCATGTGTGGATAAAGCTGTTCAGTACGGCAAAAGAATCAAAATCTGTAAATTCCTTAAAAGGTAAAAGTTGTAAGTCTCTATAAAAAAGAGAAAAATGAAGGATTTGGCAGGAGTGACAACCCTCTTCTCAACCCTTTATGTCATCTTTTCTAGAATAAAGTCAATCTCAAAAAATACACTAAAACCATACTAAAAGCTAAGTAGCATTTCATATTCAAAGATTATGTCCAAAAAAGGATTTCTGCAGGGTCTAACACATCACCTATGCATGGTGACTGCTTTCTTAGCAAGGCATGTATAAGGCAGGTGACCTTCTGCTTGTAAATGAGTGAATGGTGGTAAAGATAAATCATGGGGAGGTATTTATGATCAGTTCCTTTTTAGAGTCACTACTGACATTTCATTTTTATCTGATTCATGGGTTGACTTCTGGTTTGGCTCGTGTTATTCCAGTGGATTCTTTCATTTTTTCCCTCTCCTTATTAAAAAGTATCTTGCACGTCAATTAAGCGACTGACTTTGGCTCAGGTCATGATTTCGCCGTTTGTGAGTTCGAGCCCCGTGTCGGGGCTCTGTGCTGGCAGCTCAGAGCCTGGAGCCTGCTTCGAGTTCTGTGTCTCCCTCTTTCTCTACCCTTCCCCTTCTCATGCTCTCGCTCTCTTTCTCAAAAATAAGTAAACATTAAAAAAAAAAGTATCTTGCCCAAGGAAAAGACTAGATCTTGAATCAGGAAGATCTTGATACTTGTTTGGCATCCAAAACATGGAAAACAGGCTTTTTGTTGCCACCATGTTCCCCTTTTTATTGAGTTAGATAATCGTTTGGGCCCATTACTACTTCATGTCCCACAGTGGAAACTTGAATGACAAATCCTTTGGGTGAGGACCACATGTGCCCAAGGGTGAGCAAGATGCTGTGGTAATAGTTGGTGGAGTGGTCACTGGGGAGAAAGAGTTGGTGGGTTGACTCTGGCGCGTGTGTCTCTCCAGATTCTTAGGGCCAACACTCTGCTGTGGGTTGGGCTGCCTTCACAGCGTTGTCTTGTCCCCCGAGAGAGGCTCTGCGGAAACTTACTGATTCTGAGCACTGATTTGTCCCAAGAGAGATCAAGGCATCCATCCCCACTTACTCCTTTCTCATGTCATCCTCAAAGACCAGAGTCCCCTGAGGACTTTATCTGTTCAGGGTGGGGAGCACCCTACTGAACACCGACAGGGAGGTAGCTATGCTCTGTATCCTGTCACTCTGCCCTCAGTGTCTTCCCCAGCACAGACTTGCCAATTTCCAGGCAATTAAGGGCATCCTTTGAAGATGTCCTATTTTCCTTCCACTGTGTCATGAGAGTCCGTTCCTGTAAGTAATTTGTCAGGAACAAAATTTTCCGGGACGATTTTCCAATATTCTCTCTTCATTTCCTTCAGAAGCTTTATGTGGCTGTGCTGTATTCACTTCAGAGTTTTAGTATTTAGCTTCTTTAGAGACAGAAACAAATATTATGATAATGACAGCAGCCAATGAACAAATGGTAATAACAGCAGAGACCTAAATACAAAAATTAATTAACAAGAAACAGGCAACAGGCCCAGCTGTCTTGAGCAATTTTGAAGGCATAACTGGAAACGTGGAAGATGTTCAAAGGAAGACTTAAGTGGAGGAGAAAACATGTGCCATTAACATGTACCCTGCAGATGTGAGCTTTGCCAGCAGAATTCCCTCTTACTGTAAAGCTGAGGTTGGTGTTACAAGATCACATCAATTATGTCAAATTAAAAAATGCCACGTGACCTGAGAGCTAGAGGAAGAAATTCCACTGGTAAAGGCACTGGGGATAATTTTATTAGCTTCTTCTCAGCATCACGTGATGCATTGTTCTGCTGTCCACTTGTGAGACTAAACCTATTTATGCTTTTGTGTAACACAAAAGCATAAATAGGTTATATTGAGACTTTTTTTTTATTTGCAGAGAAACTCCCTTTGCCTTACAAATAAGAAATAACAAAGCCTCTATAATTCAGCAGAAACCCTTTATAACTAGTAGGACGACATCAATTGTCCAAACTGGGTCACTTTGGAGAATGAAAGAGGATGTTATTAATAATTATGCTGGGACAATAGACAGGCACCAAAACTGTCCCAGGCAAATCGGGACATATGATTGTCCAAATTATAAGCCTAGAGCACAGAGGCTAGATTTGTATCAGTCTTAAGATAACTAAAAGGTTATCAGATTTCTCTTTTATATCTTGCTGTATTTTGGGAGAGATGATTTATAAGGAGAGCCATTTTGACTGTATTTTGCTATATTTAGTTCCTTAATAATGAGTAGCTAATGGTATATTTCTCTCCATTATGAAAGTTTCCTTCATTCTTAATCATTTCTTTAACCCTCTGGTATCTGCACATTTGATTTTACTTTCATTCAACAATTTGTCCTCCTGGGGCGCCTGGGTGGTGCAGTCGGTTAAGCGTCCGACTTCAGCCAGGTCACGATCTCACGGTCCGTGAGTTCGAGCCCCGCGTCAGGCTCTGGGCTGATGGCTCGGAGCCTGGAGCCTGTTTCCGATTCTGTGTCTCCCTCTCTCTCTGCCCCTCCCCCGTTCATGCTATGTCTCTCTCTGTCCCAAAAATAAATTAAAAAACGTTGAAAAAAAAAAATTAAAAAAAAAAAAACAACAATTTGTCCTCCTAACGGAGATGACTGGGATATTAGAGTGATTTCCACCACGATTTTGGATGAAGTCTGAGAGTGTCGCTGCAACGGGCCCAGGGCTTGAACTTAGACCTTCTGGAATAATATTCTTAGTCTTCCAAGAATTATAGCTGCTGATTTCTGTAGAGGTGAAACCTATAGGGCTCTGTTCTGTCCGACCATCCATGCAGTTGTTCACTGATGAATGGGGTCAGGAAATCTCTCTCTTGGGCTCCTCAGAGAAGTGCATTATGGTCACAAGGATTTGGCTTCTCTTTCACCTCACTCTGAATGCCAAATCCAAACCATCAGCACACGACGACCTTCAGCAGTTCAGGAAAATATCACTTGGTTAGGCTGAGACCCAATCTGGGCAATTCATTTAATGAAGAAGTAGAAATCTTCCCTCGATGCTGAATGGGCTCAGTTTGACCTCTCTATCTTGAACTTTAGTCTCTTTCATTATTTTGAATGAAGAGAGTGTGGTTGACTGCACACAATTGCTGACCATCTTACAAATTGAGAGACATCTGGCCTCTGAAAAATCAGTATGACTGCTCAGGATGACAGATAATTATCTGTTGGCCACTCTTGTCCCAGAGCAATTTGATAGTGCTGACTTTTTTGAACACCTGGAAATACTTCTCTTCTAAACTCCCACCTCAGCTAACCCTGAGCTCTGTGCTGTACCTTGGAGACTTCCCCAGCTTCATCTCCGAGGGCCACTTTTTCAAAGAAGCTGTCCTCTTGGCTAGGGGGAGGAAATTCTATGACTTTCTCTCTAGACTTCCTGACAGCTGAAAACAGTAAGGAAACATTCAAACTTAGACATAAATAATTCAGCACTGATTTTCCTTGAGTTTCATAACCAATATTAGCTTCCTTCACTTTCCTGTCATTACTCCCATGTCCTTTACTGGGAGGAATAACCTTCCCCTTGTACCTGCCGTGAATTTGGTCCAGTAGTATATTGGGGCAGTGGCAAGGAGAAATTGATGATAACTTCACCGATACAACCTCTTGTGCCCCCCAAGATGCTTATAAGATTTCTCCTATTTTTAAACTCCGTATCACAGAGTGTGATTTTTTTTCCTATTTTTACAAATTTTAATGTTTTATTATAGTGTGTTGTTGGGGCCACTGTTATCCCCGAAGAGAAAGCATGGTTGTAATAAAGAGGGTCTGACACGCTTTTTATGAAAGCACTTCTCTGCTAGGGTTCGGCCTCAGCTCTTACATCTCTGCCAATTTCTTCTTCTGTGGCATTAATGACACAGGTAACCAAATACATTCCCTCTCCCCTCTTGAATTGCCTTTTATAG
This sequence comes from Panthera uncia, assembly GCF_023721935.1. Taxonomy (NCBI): domain Eukaryota; kingdom Metazoa; phylum Chordata; class Mammalia; order Carnivora; family Felidae; genus Panthera; species Panthera uncia. The sequence goes on from NC_064807.1 coordinate 19,453,123, forward strand.
TTAACTGATTAGTGAAATATAAATAATTATGAAAATGTGGGCATGGGAATGAAGAGGAAGAAAAGGATCTGCCTCCATTTCATCAACCTGCAATGAACTCCTTCCTTTTATAGATTATCTGTCAACTCAAAAAATCATTTAAAAATTCTGCATGACTCAGTGAGAAAGATTATGAACTAATTCTTTTAAAGGAAGCTACACTTTTCTTGGAAGGGGAAACTAGTTCTAGGTTATCTTCTCTTTGATCGAAGTCAGAGCTGCCTAATTTTTCTTTGACTTTGTCCTTTTCTTTTGCTTTCCCCCCTCTCTTTTTTCCCCTTTGTCTTTCTTTCCTTCTTGCTTCTCGCAGTTCCTAATGGCCTGCTCTACACCAGGAGTGCTAAGTACAGAGCAGACCAGGATCAGGGGTGTGGAGAGGAGGGTGAGGAAGCCACAGATCCATGATTAATGGGCTATTAGGAGAATGAATGAAAACAACAAGGCATGTGTGGCAGATGTGACCAGAGGAGCCATGCCAGGTACTGATGGGGGCTAGACCCAGGAATGGATGGGAAAAGGAGGGTAAACTTTGCCTTGGACGGGGACAGTTTTCAACGAGAAGGTGACTCTGCGGCTGGATTTTGCTCCATGAGTAGAAGCTACCAAGGGTTAAGAGACAGAGTTTAGAAGAGGGAGACGTTACGTTCAACTGATACAGCAAGAGAAAGTGCCCCCGAGTTAGAAGGACTTACATTTCAGAAGAGGCAATGTCATGTGCTGAGGGAATCCTGAGAGGAAGGAAGAACAGGGGCAAACGTGCAGAGCCTGGAGGGTACATGGACTGTCGTCAGGGGTGAGGGGGACACTAACGGTCATTATAAATTATTGCTAATGAAATCAGGAGAAGTTGCTATCATTATGCAGGTTTCAAATAAGAGGAAACGGAGACTCACGGAAGCCAAGTGATTCACCCAAAGTCATGTAGCTACTAAATGGCAGAGTCAGGACACAAATTTAGACCTGCCTGACTCCGAAGCTAGTCTTCCCTTCATATACCAGTACAGTGGAGGCGGGGACCTGGAAAAGGAAGGGCCGGCCTTGACAGGTCGTTTATTGCATCAGGTGAGGGGCCTGTCCCAAGTCACAGTGGCACAGAGCCGCATGAACTCCCCATTTATAAAGAAACTCAGAGCTAGTGGAATATTCCCTTTGCAGCCTCATCTCTCTGGCTTGCGTGCTCTACCTCTAGCTTTATTTGGCAGACTTGAAGCAAGGAGGCGAGGGAGGGTTTTCTGAGGCTATTTGGATGCTGTATTAGGGGATTGTGTCAGAGATGACTAAGTTATGTTGGGATGAAAAATGACCTCCAAACAGCTGTTCTGTAAGACAAAAAAAAAAAAAAAGTATACACAAATCACTAGTGCCATGTGTCCAATGGGGTTGGAGGAGTGATTTCATACAGTTGTTATTCAAGGGCTCAGGTGGAAAGAGGTACCACTATTATCTTCTGATACCGAGTTCTCAACACCGTGTGTTAAGGTTTGCCTCAGCTGGGCAAGAGGGTGCTGGAGGGTTGAACGCTGGCAAATACCTGCTCTGGTCTGGAAATGACATACGTTATTTCTGCTTACGCATTAAAAAAAAAATTTTTTTAATTCTTCATTTATTTGTTTTTGAGAAAGAGAGCACTAGCGGGGGAGGGGCAGAGAGAGAGGGAGACACAGAATCCGAAGCAGGCTCCAGGCTCTGAGCTGTCCGCACGGAGCCTGTTGCGGGGCTCGATCCCACGAACTGCGAGATCATGACCTGAGCCGAAGTCAGAGGCTAAACCGACTGAGCCACCCAGGCGCCCCATTTCTGCTTAACCTTGCTGTTTACGTCTAGTCAGATGGCTGCACTTAACTTTCAAGGGCAGAAGAATAATAATCCTCCATGTGGATACAAGAACAAGATACTGGAGTGTATGAGTCGTGTTTACCGCAGGGGTGTAGACATGCCAACACGTTTGTACCACCTTCAAGACTGAGGGATGATAAAACATCAATTCTAGATGGCCCAAGAGTAATCCCTTTACCTTTTCCTATTTACAGGTCTTGCATTCTCTAATACAGTGGCCATTAGCCACATGAAGCTGTTTAAATACTTAAGTTCTACTAGCTACATTTCAAGTTTTCAATAGCTAGTAGTTCCCATAATGGAAAGTGCAGATATGCAGAACATTTCCATTATTACAGAAAATTCTATTGGATCTTGCTGTCTAGACTAAGGATCAACCAAAGTTTTCTGTAAGAGGGCAAATAGCAAATATTTTGGCTTTTGCAGGACATCCAGTCTCTATTGCAACTACTCATCTTTGCTCTTATAATGTGAAAACAGCCATAGACAATATAGAAGCAAATAAACATAATTGCATTCTAATAAAACTTTATGTACAAAACCAGGCAGCAGGCAAGATTTGGTCCATGGGCCATTTATTTTCTAACCTTGCCTCAACCGATTGTCTCTAAAGGGAGGGGCAGCTACTTTTACATGACCATCCACTGGGTGTGTTAAAAAAAAAACAAAAAAAAACCCCCAAAACCCAAACATTAGAACTTTCATTTATATTTACATTAAAAATGAAATCCATTAATCTTGTATCATTTATGCAAACTGGCATTGGCTCCTTCTTTGTTGGCCTATTTGTTGGATGCTAACATGTCCTGTACATTCGACAGGAGTTTAGTGTTTTTTCTTTTTTTTTTTTTAAATTTTACTTATTTTGAGAGAGAGCATGCACACGTGCACACGAGAGCGAGTGGGGGAGGGGCAGATTGAGAGAGGGAGACAGGAATCCCAAGCAGGCTCCATGCTCAGCAGGGAACCCTACACAGGGCTCAATCTCAAGAACTGTGAGATCATGACCTGAGCTGAAATCAAGAGTTGGATGCTTAACCAACTGAGTCACCTAGGTGCCTCTAGACAGGAGTTTTATACCTGGGGGCATATACTGTGCTGCTCACAGACATTCTTAATACATTGTGAAATAATGCAGCCTTCATCGTCTAGTTTTGTAATTTTATGAATGATATTACCTGATTTTAAATAAACTGTCACAAAATGAGCAAGTGGTTTATAAATATTTCTGCAGAGGAATCCCTGGGGATTAGGCTGTTGTTTCTTGTCTCACACTACATCCCACGCGACAGGGTTGTGTGGCTGCAAACCGCATTTCTGCTTTGGCAGTTTGCTCCCCGTTAGATTCTGCCGGCCTGAAAAGGGGCAGGAGGGAGGGAGCAAGAACTTGCTCCTTCCTATGTGTCGGCCGATTTTGCTACTGTCACCCCAGTGGGTTCCAGTAGTAATTGGCTCCAATTCCCAGCTTCTTTTCATACTCTCCAACCACTGTCACCATGCCTCCCAGGTGTGGCCACGCCAGCGTGGCAGGGCCCCCTCCTCAGAGGTCTGTGTCCTACCCCAGGGGCCTGTCCTCCAAATACCTGAGGAATCAGCCCTGCGCCCCCCTCAGAGGTCTGGGTCCTAGGGCTGACAGCATCCCCTGCGCTTCCAGGCCTGTTAACCCCACCTTCTTCCCTTTGATCCCTGGACCCAGCTGTGGAAGCTGCTTCCTGAAGTTACTATCTCTGTGACCACAGTGTTTCTTCTTCCTTTTTCGGTCTTTTAATACCTCTTGAGTCAATTCCCTTTTTTAAATTCTCTGCTAAAATAACCATGGTGGTTTATTTATTGCTTGGACCCTAACTTACAGAGATACCATGGATTAAACTTCATCATAGTGCAAACATATACTGTCGAGAAAATGGGGGTGTTGACAACATGCAGTAAAATGATGATATAGGTGAGTAATAAGCAAAAACAAGGATTATTAAAAAATGGATTTGAGTCCCAAATGTCCATCGACTGATGAATAAAGATGATGTGGTATATATGTGTATATAATATATATTTATACATACAATGGAATATTGCTCGGTGATTAAAAAAAAAAAAGAATGAAATCTTGCCATTTGTAACAACGTGGATGGAACCAGAGTATATTACGCTAAGCGAAATAAGTCAGAGAAAGACAGATAGATGAATTCACTAATGTGTGAAATTTAAGAAACGAAACAGATGAACATAGGGGAAGGGAAGCAAAAATAAGATAAAAACAGGGAGGCAAACCATAAGAGACTCTTAAATACAGAGAACAAACTGAGGGTTGCTAGTGAGGTGTTGGGTGGGGGGGATGGGCTAAAGGGGTAAGGGGCATTAAGGAGGACACTTGTTATATGTAAGTGATGAATCACTAAATTCTATTCCTGAAATCGTTATTACACTATATATTAAATAACTTGGATTTAAGTTAAAAAAAAATAAAAATTGGATTTGCATTCACTACTGTTAATGATGAATCTAACCACAAGTTTATATTGGGCTTTGAGATATAAACTAATGATAATAAGACAAAGCAATTAACACACAATTAAAAATAAAGCAATCGAGGGACACCTGGGTGGCTCAGTTGGTTAAGCGTCCGACTTCGGCTCCAGTCATGATCTCATGGTTTGTGAGTACGAGCCCGGAATCAGTCTCTCTGCTGACAGCTCAGAGCCTGGAGCCTGCTTCAGATTCTGTGTCTCCCTCGCTTTGCCCCTTCCCCTCTCACACTCTGTCTCTGTCTCTTGAAAAATGAATAAACATTAAAAAAAATAAAAAAAATAAAAATAAAGCATTCAAAACATGAAGAAAACCCTGTAGCGTTTTCAATAATATTTTATTTGAGCTATTCGGTCTTTTACTAAAATTTACTAAACTTCATTTTAAACATTTAGAAACATCATTTGAGTTTTAAAGAATAGCTTTCTGAATGCAGGTATTTTTCTTCTTGGTTCAATGCTGTACCCTCAGATCCGAGAAGAGCATGTAGCATGTAGTAGACTCAATGTATGTGTTAAATTAATGAATAAATATTAATAGCTTAAAACCAAGATGCCACAAATTGGGAAACACCTTATTCTTGTAGTTACAGTAAAAATGGCTAATGTCGTATATGGTAAACCGTAAACTAATATGCCAGCCAATACTATTAGAAAGCCCAGAGAAAACACTGGTCAGCATCTGAGGAAACGAGTATTAGGATAAATGTGGAACGTTTACTATACGGCTGCCTCAGAGTAAAGATAGCTTTATCATGTCTCAGTTTACAGTATTTATTAGGTTCAGTTTCAGTGGGAAAACACCAAAACTACTTTGTGATCCATAAAAAAGAATACAGGCAATAAGATGTTTTGTATAGATTGACTTCTTCAGAACAATTATTTTCTGGAAAACTCGTAAGTGTAGCTGTTTTGACTGGAATTGAAAAAGTAGGATTTTGGGGGTAAAATCCAGAGGAAGAACCACAAATGAAATTCATTCTCTGTAACATTGATGGGCAGAGACATAGAAGAAGTTGAAGATCGATATGACCAAAATGCTACATGATGTCATTGATGTGGTTTTTTCTTTCTTAAATAAGGGTTTTAAACATTGCATCTTCATGGTGTTTATAACGAGAGGGAGGGTGACCATGAAAATAATCACATGGAAGTTTATTTTTGATCCTGTGGCAAATTGCCTGAGAGAGAGGAGGTGAAATAAAAGATGAATTATACTTTATTCTTTTACAAATGTGCAAGTGTTCCAAATTTGCTGACCTTTCATAGGATAACAAGTAGCTCTCTTTAGTACATTATTTAGAAGATATTTTTAAAATACACCCTCTTAATCAGCCCTTTCAGCAGAAAGGTGATATTTTAATAGTGAATGAGAAAGTAAATGCTTTTCAAAGGATACTCATGTTATGGGAGAGTATCTTGAAAAATGGCATTTAGAAAGGTTATAATTGTTAATTGATTTTGTTCCTGAAAATGGTCTAAATAGTCTATTCGAATATTCAAAATTGGAACAAAAATTTTCTGACTCGGTGTATAGTATCACACATGTTCAAACAGTTTTTTAAAAATCCTTATTTATGAGAGAGAGAGAGAGAGAGAGAGAGAGAATGAATATGAATGGGGGAGGGGCAGGGAGAGAAGACAGAGGATCCAAAGCAGCTCTGTGTTGACAGCTGAGAGCTTGATGGTGGGCTCCAACTCACAAATGGTGAGATCATGACCTGAGCTGAAATCAGATGCTTAAACGACTGAGCCATCCAGGCGCCCCTCAAAGCAATTTTTTGAAAAAGAGAATGCAACACTTTCCAATTACTTTGTAGAAATAAATGATTGAAGTCAGTGAGGATAATAATTTGCTAGCTAAATGTTCATACTAATATTTGCCTAATTAGAGGATGAGATTGGAAAACATTTCAGATTTTAGTAAGTGTAAGGAGTTTTTCCATTTGGATCTACATACCTTGCTGAGGTTTGTTTTTTAATAAGTAAAGCAGCTAAATATTGAAAGAAAACTTTGAAAATCAGATATTCCAATTGTGTCTTAAAGTGTTACACTTGGACTTTCATAGATAATGAAGGACTTAATCTCACTAAAAACATTTATGTTATATGTTAGTGGGATTGAACATAGTTTTGTATCATTAAAAATAAAATTTTAGTAAAATATTAAAACACTAATTTATATTAGGCCTTAATAATTGAACGTGTTGTAATTTCTAGGGGAAACCCCGAGATATTAGAATAAGAACATAAACTTAAGCTGAGGGGAAAATATGGAAAAATATATACATAATCAACTTGAAGACTAGGAGAGCAGGAGGATTATAAGGAGGAATAAGTAGAAAGCAAATAGTAAGTAGAGTTAAACTCCAATTTGTCAATGATTATATTAAATGTAAATATAAATGTAAATAGAGTCAACAAATACTCTTATGTTGACTGTATAAAAAAAAAGAAATATATTACTTTATAAGAGATAGATTTAAGATATAAGGATAAAGGAAGAATGGCACAAAAGTGGAACAATTAGAAATTTTATGCAAATTTTATATGCACAGTATTATATGTCTTTGATTTCTATATATCTCTATATCATCTATTTACTTATCTACCTGCCAAAGACAAATCCTTATACACAGGAAATTTTATTTTTTTATTTTATTTTATTTTTTCTAAAAATATAATTTTTTGTCAAGTTAGCTAACATGCAGTGTATACAGTCTGCTCTTGGCTTCAAGAATAGATTCCTTTAATTTATCACTTACATACAACACCTAGTGGTCATCCCAACAAGTGCCCTCCTCAGTGACCGTCATCCATTTTCCCCGCCCCTCCACCTCCATCAACCGTCAGTTTGTTCTCTGTATTTAAGACTCTCTTGCCTCCCTTTCTAACTGTTTTTTTCTTTACTTTCCCTCATGGTCTTCTACACAGGAAATTTTAACACCTTTCCCTCAGTAACTGAGAGCAGAAAGTCATTAATTAATAGAGATACAGAATATTTGAATAATATATATAACAAATATGACCACACACATACACACATACATACACACACATGTTCCTATACCTTCAAATGACAGGATATACATTTTATTCAAGTGCATATGGATCACTCACAGGGTTATAAATCAGATCTCAACAAATTCCAAAGTATTTCTAACATTTACTTTCTATGGTTGGTTTATACTAGAAATCACTGAAAGATAACTAGAAAAATCTCCATGTGTTAAACACTTCTAAATTATCTGTGTATCAAAGAGGAAATCACAATGAAAACTAGAAAATATCTTAAACTGAATGATAACAAAAATGACATATTAGAACTAGTGGAATATAGCTAAATGTAGAGAATGTATTGTCTTAAATGCCTATATTAGAAAAGAGCAATGGCTAAAATTTGGAATATTCTTTCAAGAAGTCAGCAAAAGAATAGAAAATTAAATTAAAATTACTGAGTGGAGAAAATAACAAAGGTAAATTCATAAATGTCATAAATAAATGACATATAAAAGGAGTATACCATGGAAAAGAACTACAAGGCCAAACCTTTTTTTTTTTTTGAGACTAATAAAATTTATAAGTAACTGCAAAAAGACAGAAGGTCAGTAGTAGGAAAGAAAATGGTGCATCACTATACAATTTAATGCCGTGAACTTGAAAATTGTGATGTAGTGGAGAAGTTTATTAAAAAAAAAAAACAAACAAAAAACAAACAAACAAAAAACTCCTAAAACTGACACTAGAGGAAATAGAAAGCTCAGCAGTCCTTTCTTTATAAGACATGGAAGACCTAAATAAATAAAGGAATATATTGTTTTCAGGAATTAGAGGAACATATCAGTCTCTCTAAAGTTGATCTGTAGATTCAAGATTCAATTTTTAAAATCCAGTGTATTTTTCTTTTTTAATGTGTGCCTTTGTGGCAGTCAAGAACTTGATTCTAAAATATTTATGGAAATGCAAAGGATCAAGAAGAGCAGGGACAATCAGGTAGATATGGACTTTACTAAATACGATGACTTATTATATAGAGGAATAATAATCAAGATGGTGTAGTGTTGGCACACAGATATATAAATATGCCAATGGATTAGAATAGAGTCCTGAATGAAACCCATGAGTAAATGTGGACATAATTTATTGCACCATTTTTACTCAGAGTCTGTGTGGAAAGGACAATTTGTTTTAAATAAATGGTGCTGTGTCAATTGTCTATCCACACAAAAAACAGAAAACTTCTACCTCATACCACCACTGAAATCAATCCAGGCGTATAGTAGGTATAAATGGTAAAATAATAAAGTAACTTAGGAAAATGACTTCATGATCTGGGAGTAGGCAAAGACATTTAAAGAGGATACGAAAAACATTTACTATATAAAGTAAATGGTTAGTAAATCTGTCCATAACAATATGAAGAATTTCTGTGAATAAAAAAAAAAAAAATCTCTGTTTATAGACTGAAAAAAACACAAGCCACAATCTGGGAGGAGTTTTTTGGAACATATGACCAAAAAGGGCTTGTATGATAAATTCCTTCAAACCAATAAGAAAATACAGCTCACTGGCAAAATGGGCAGGAAACATGTAGCAGCCTTCGCAAAGGATACTCAAATGGACGATAAAGATATGGAAAGGGACTGAATCTAAATAATTAGGAAAATGTAATGTTAAAATATTTTAAATTTTATCATTTAAAAATCACCATTGCTGAGAAAGACTAAATTTATAGACTAACACTAACAAGAATTAGAATATAGAGGAGCTAGAATTCTTATAAAAGTAGGAGTAGAGGCTAGTCAACTACTCAACTACTTTGGAAACTGTTTATTAATATCTACTTGCATAGAGCTACCCAATTAGTAATTTCACTCCTAGGAATATATTCAACAAAAATGCATACATATATTCATTATATTATATATATACATATGAATACATATATATTTTGCTGTATGTGACATGGATTAATCACACACAGACTTAAGGTCTAGCAAAGGAGCTAGGCGTAAAAAATATGTATTATGTGTTCAAAAACATTTAAGACTAATCTATGGCATTAAATGTCAGAATATTTGTTGCCGGTGATAAGCAGTGAAGATATAGGCTTCAAAAGGACACCAGCAGGGCTTCTAGGGGGCAGATATTATTCTATTTGTTGACCAGGGTGGTAGTTATAAGGATATGTCCAGCTTTTGATAATTAATAAAACTTTATACTTATGACTTGAGCATTCTTCTCTATGTATATTACTCTTTCAAATGTTTATTTCAATAGAAAAGAGGAGTATTAGACATTATGGTGAACATAGGAATTATTTTCTATCCTCATCCTCTCCAAACAGTCCTCTCTAGTCCAGTGTGTATTTGGTTCTTGGAAAAATACTCTGTATCAGTGGTGGTGATGGAGGAGGTGGAGGAGGAGGATCTCTGTGGCTTGATGGAGCCATCAGTTCTGGAAGTAGATGTACGGGGAGACACCTGGAGCATTTGCAGAAGGCAGTAGAGTTTTACTCTGGCTGGTCTTTGAGAAGCTGCACAGAGTTTAGGTTGTTGCCTAAAGACAAGATACTAGATCCTAGGGCTTTCTGGTTACATGAGTGGTATGCTAGAGCCAGCTCATACTAGATGACAGGCTAATAGTTACGTGTTCACAGATTGATTTTAATTTTATTTTCATTACATAAATTTTAGGTTTTTTCAGCTTTAAGATATATAACACTATATAAGTTTAAGGTTTACAAGGTGAAGATTTGATATATGTATATTTTGCAGAATTATTGCCATAGTAAGGTTAATTAAGACAACCATCACTTCACATAGTGACTGTTTTTGTTTGGTAAAAACTTTTAAGTTTTACTTTCTTATAAACATTCAAGTATACAACTCGTATTGATTTTTGTGTTTTGACTTTATATCTTTCAACTTTACTGAGTTAGTTTATTAGTGATAGCAGTTTTTTGGTGGAGTTTTTGGGGTTTTCTATCCATGAGATCATGTCATTTGCAAACACAGTTTTTCTTTCTTTTTTGACCTGGATACCTTTTACTTATTTTCCTTGACTGATTGCTCTGGTGAGGACTTCTAATACTATGTCAAATAGGAGTGGTGACAGCAGGCGTCCTTGTCTTGTTCTGATCTTAGAGGAAAAGCTTTCAACCTTTCATTTTATTGTTGAGTATGATGTTAACTGCGGCCTTATCATATATGGACTTTATTATGTTGAGGTATGTTTTTCTATATCCAATTTGCTGTGATTTTTTTAAAATTTGTACCTCTTCCTTCACCTGTTTCACCCTCTTACCACCCTCTCCCCTCTGGCAATCACCAGTTTGTTCTCTGTATTTATGAGTCTGTTTCTGTTTGTTGTTGTTTATTTGTTTTGTTTTTTAGATTTTACATAAAAGTGAAATCATCCGGTATTTCTTTTTCATCCTTTATCATGAAAGGATATTGAATTTAAAAAAAATGTTTTTTCTGCATCTAGTGAAATGATCATATGATTTTCATCTTTCATTCTATTAGTGTGTGTGATGTATCCATGTATTGATTTGCATATGTTGAGCCATCCTTGTATCCCTAGGATGAATCCCACTTGTTTATGTTGTATATTCCTTTTAATGTGCTGTTGAATTCAGTTTGCTTGTCTTTTCTTGAGAATTATTACATCTATATTCATCAGTGATATGGCTTGTAGTTTTCTTTCCTCATAGTGTTCTCATCTGGATTTGGCATCAGGGTAATGCTGACCTTGTTAAGTAAGTTTGAGAATATTCCCTCCTATTCAATTTTTTTTTTATTTTTTTTATTTTTTAATATATGAAATTTACTGTCAAATTGGTTTCCGTACAACACCCAGTGCTCATCCCAAAAGGTGCCCTCCTCAATACCCATCACCCACCTTGCCCTCCCTCCCACCCCCCATCAACCCTCAGTTTGTTCTCAGTTTTTAACAGTCTCTTATGCTTTGGCTCTCTCCCAC